>NC_135805.1:60674152-60917912 GCF_964213995.1 Mustelus asterias | reverse complement strand
CACACCAGACAGTGACCCAAGCCGGGAATTGAACCCGGGTCCCTGGCCCTGTGAGGCAGCAGTGCTAACCACTGTGCCACCGTGCCACTTAACTGTTTTATGAGGAAGAAGGGAAATATGATGGAAGGTAAAGCCAGTAAAGCATTCCCACTTCTTTGGAAAGGCTTTCGGTCCGAATGGAGATTAGTTACTTCTTGGACAAACCTAGAGCATGCTCAGAGGCAGTGACAACAGCCCTTCTGTTCAAGTTCAGATCGTGGAGATGCCGGCGTTGGACTCAACCGGGATATTGGGTTCATGTCACACTATTTGTAACTCCCACAGGGTTTCACTGGCTGTCTTGTCTGGAGACAATACACATCTTTTTAGCCTGTCTTGATGCTCTCTCCACTCACATTGTTTTGTTTCTTAAAGACTTGATTAGTTGTAAGTATTCGCATTCCAACCATTATTCATGTAAATTGAGTTTGTGTCTTTATATGCTCTGTTTGTGAACAGAATTCCCACTCACCTGAAGAAGGGGCTTGGAGCTCCGAAAGCTTGTGTGGCTTTTGCTACCAAATAAACCTGTTGGACTTTAACCTGGTGTTGTTAAACTTCTTACCAAGTTCAGATCAGCAGATTAATGTTGGATTTGGTCACTAAACAGTTAAACCTCCAGTTGGGCTGTAATTCTCTTCAGTGCCTAGCAGGAAGTTTACAATGCTAGCGGAGTCAGTATATCAGTTACATCCCCCCATCTCAAGTCTAATTGTAGTGATGTTGTGATATTCTAACACAATGTGCCCATGATCCTAGCGGCACATGGATGAGATTCAGTGGAAAGTAACAGTGTATTTTCTCTGGTAAGGATGGGTGCATAGTCCAAGGAAAAGAAAGAAAAAGACTTGCATTGATATTGCATCCTTCATAACTCAAGACATGCCAAAGCTTTTTACAGCCAACGGAATACTTTTGAATTGTCATCACTTGTAAGTAGGAAACGCGGCAGCAAGCTTGCACTAACAACAAGGTGATAATGACCATATAATCAGCATAACAATGTTGGGTGAGAGATAAACATTGGTGAGGATAACTCAGCTGATCTTCAAAATGGTGCCATGGATGCCCGAAAGCCGACGAGAACGAGATCTTCTGAATGATTGCATCTTTGACAGTGTAGCATTGCCTCAGTACCTGACTGGAGCTGCAGCCTAGATTTTTGTGCCCATCTCTTGGATTTGAACCCACCACCTTCTGAGGTAAGAGTTTTATCAGCTGAGCCACAGCTGACACAAGAAAAAGAGAAGAAGAAAATAGGTTTTTAAGAACACGTTCACATTGACTTACTTTCGCAAGCTGCTGTGTGTAATTATCAAACTGGAGCCCCCGTGATGTAAATAACTGATGATACATTTGAAAGAAAAAGCTTTAGCAGCAATTGTAGCGAAATGATTTCAAGTGGCATTTCACAAAAAACATAGATTTTAGCCTGCTTGTGAACACTGAAGATAATAGAAGTTCACTTATTTTGTAATGTCCAGCATGGCAGTGGAACTTCATCCATTTAATAATACTAACTATGTCAGTGGATCTTCACTCTTTTGAGAACATCAAAAACAATGGAGTTCTCTCGATGTCTATTAACATATAATTCCACCGAGTTCGCAATTTCTACCAAAAGCTATGAACTACAAATCTTCAAGGATCTTTTTAAAAATGTCAGGGAAAATCTGGCCGGCAGTCACAGCTTTTAAGCTCTTTCAGGCATTATATTATCTATTTCACACCAGCCGCCACGTTGAATAAGTGCCACTGCTGGTGGTTATAAGTTAAATTTAGTGAAAACCGTACCACAGCCCCAATCCCTCACATTCCTTAGTGTCCCTTTCATTTTACAGAAAAAAGGGGAAAGAAGTCATACTTCGGAAAGTTTCTTTTCCTTTTTAAAAAAAAGTACAAAGAGTAATTCTATGTGAAAGAGGTTGACAGAGAACGGGAAGCAGTGAAAGATGAGCTGGCCCCTTTCCATGGACTGTGATGAATGAGCTGATCACAACACGTTTTGGTGAAAGCTGAAGCTGAGCTCAGAGGAGGCTGCTCGAGTGACATGACTGGCAGGCCATCTCATTTACTCACAACTCATTTCCGTTTAATATTTTATGCAGCATGTTTAAAGTTGTATTAATTCCGTCCTCCATTCCGTTTGCTCTTCGGGCATTTGCTTCCAAAGGAAAACAGTTCTGTGACCAAAATGCTGATCACATCGGATTGGAATTCTCTAAACCTCCACTAGCTACCTCCAAGAAGTAGCACTAATAGAATTTTTCGACAAGGTAATGTTCGACCACACAGATTTTTACACTCCACTGTAATTATCAATATATATTTATTTTACCTTCTTTTTAATTCAAGCTAATGAAGGGTATTGGATCTGACTAGTTAATTATATCACGAGTCAGCCACCCATATAATGGCCTGACAGTCTGCCAGTTTCAAGTTTTAAGTATCTTTACACAGATCATAAAGGACACTACACTCTTGCATTCACCAATATGCAAATTACACAAAGATTTCAAACATGTTTTTCACATCATTATCGCCATTACTAATTTGCTATAAGACTTCTGGATGTGCTACCAGGTTACACTGAAGCCAACCAAGTTGCCCTTATTTGTCTCAAATATACACATATAAAAGGGTGCAGCCATTGCAGTTTATTTTTAAGTGTGCCTCATACACTACCTCAGGCAGACTATTCGCTTCTGTCTCTGTCAGTGACTGTTATAAGATGAACAAGGGTACCACTGGGTTGGCTTCCTTCAATTGTCCCTTCTTGCCTCGGAGGAAGAACTTTATGTTCACTCTCCTCCTTTTTCGAAGTAGCACATGATTGGGTTCCCCAAAACTTTCATGATTTGGAACACATTGTGAGAGAATGACGAGCCCTGCCAATCCATCACAGGGCATGTTTTCAGCCTGCACCGTCCCACTGTTGCGGTTTCTCTTTCAATAATTCAGAAGTGAAAATTCTGGTTTTGCCTCCTTGCTTCCTGTGACTTGATTATCTTGGGAAGACGGTACAACATGGTCAATGAACAGGGATCATCATGTTTCCACTTGATGTTTTAAATAGGATCCGGGCTTAAGTATGTGCTGCTCATTCCAGGAAGGAAAGTTGCATTATTGATCTGTGTAAAACATTAAGAGGATTGATCCCAGTTTTTGTAACACTGACTCATTGTGCACTATTGTTCCATAGGGAAGATTTAGTGCAAACAGATGGGACTGGAAATTCCCACCCAAAGTCATTGGACGTTTGGCTGCCTCTCCAAATTTTCCATCCTGCCCACAATGGGGAACCAGAAAGTCCCAACCAGACATTCCAGCAAATAATTCTTCCTTAAATATTGCATTTTAAACAGTTCAACTAAGATACTCAAAAATAAATGCTTGCTTGTTATAAATGATAACTTTGATACTGATTGCAGATTTTTCTTTTAATTTTGCTGTAGAATTTTTCATACTTCACCAAAACCGACCAAAGACATAGTTTAAAAATTGCTATCAATTCCTTTTTAACTGAAGTAGATAAATGATTAACATTGTTAGCACTGGGTCTCAATTCTTCATTGCCAAGTTTTCAACATTGCCTGGGCAGAGTGCAAAGAGGAACATAATCCAGGGAGAAATGAACAGCTGGAACAGAACCTACTAGATTTTCCTTCCATTAATTTAAATGGAAAGCGGACAAGCAGCTGTGTAGTGGGTGTACAATGCTGTTTGCTTTACCTCATCTGCGCAGGCACTGAAGATAAAAATCTACCCCAATTTTTTTTTCACATTGTTACTTCATGGGCTTTTTATTCACACGGTATGAATATATCGTCAGTGTAAATAAAATCAGGACAGCACAAGGTTCTAAATAAGTTACGTGTTCAACTTGGTTTAGATCAGTAGCACTCATGAGATCCACCAAAAGGGGATTACTGATCATTTATCCCATGACTTGGTGTGCACTAATGGCTTGCCAAATTTGCTTAGAAAACTAATGAGAATGACTATTCTTCAAAGTAGTTCATCGGCAATGAAGCATTTTAGATGTCCTGTAGTCATGATGGTTCTACAACAATGCAGGTTCCTCTTTTCTTTCAAAGTGGCAGATATAAAGAATGACCTGATTACATGATTAAATCCAAAATGACTGCCCAATTTAATTCTTAACTCCAATAATCTTTAGAAAGGCAGAATCTTTCACTTTTCAATTTGTGAAATTATGTGTACCTGGATTAATTCAAGGCTGTATTGTATTAATATACTTTCAGTCCAAACTATGGATCAACATGTTTTGCCACAATAAAAATTAAACTTTTGATATTGCCAAGCTTTTACTGCTCCAAACAGTGTAATGGCAACTGATGTAATGCTGCACACAAAGGCTGCTGAAATTGCCAATTGAGATCACGTACTAACCAACTCAAGAACAGTTTCTTCCCTGCTGCCATCAGACTTTTGACCTTATGTTAAGCCGATCTTTCTCTACGCCCTAGCTATGATTGTAACACGACATTCTGCACCCTCTCCTTTCCTTCTCCCCAATGTACCCTATGAACGGTATCCTTTTATCTTTAAAGCACGCAAGAAACAATACTTTTCACTGTATATCAATACATGCAATAATAATAAATCAATCAAATAATAAATCAAATCAAAAAAGATGTCTGAGTTAGGTGGATTATCCATGGTAAATGCATGGGGTTAGGAGGATGGTGGAGCAGGGATGGGGGAGGGAGTGGCAGCTGTCCAGGCTTAAGAAAGATGCTCTTTCGGAGAGTCAGTGAAGACTCGATGGGCTGAATGGCCTTCTTCTGCACTGTAGGGATTCTATGTTTCTATGAAACAGCAGTATTGCTTTCAAGAAAGGACACCTCCTGTGATTGCAGCGCCTACATGGTAAACAATATCTCAATGAGAGAGCATCAAAGAAAGGCAAATTAACAATTAACTTCTGTATCTGCTCGATGGCTAAATGCTACAGCCTGTGTGACAATAAGACACACAAGTTGTGAAGATCTCTGGCTTCATCCCTGGTCTTTGCTGAGTGATGGCAACATTACAATTCTCTTCAGTGCCCCTGGGAAAAGGAAAAGAGAATCACCCAAGGTTTTCTAGCTCCTGACTGCAGTCCTTATCCCTGACCAGACCATTATTAGTGTAGATGAGAACAGGATGAGGCTCAGTGCATTGTCCCACTTGGCTGAATCTCCTTCCAATATTGTCAGTGTAGAAAATGAAAGGTCACATAAGTGTGGCACAAGGAAGCTGCTGTGTATCTGCAGCCCAGAATGTGTTATTGTTTTCAAGAAGCAATATGTGAGCTTTTCAGGGGGTGACTTGGGAGGAATCATAAAAAGGACGAGAGTGAAACAGTCGCCTGTTTCGCATTCCTCCTGATAAACATTTGTCCATTGGAGTCAGTGAGATAGAAACTTGGACAAGTGGTAAAACGGTTGCTGATTTACTATCACCTTTTCCGCCAAAGAAAAGATTCACCCCCCCCCCTTATTGTCAGGTATCCAATGTATTTACTGAAGAACTCTTTGGTTAGAGAAAGGAAGTTACAGTTTTTGCACGACCACATACAAGACCATTTCCTGATAGGAGAATTGTGCTGGGCCAGTGCAAAAGGTTGTACTGAAAGTATGAAATGAAAAGTAGGTTGAGGTCATGTGGGGACTGCAATGGGATAATCAACACAATATAAAAGAGTTTTTATTATGATCTCCTTTGTTTATTTATTCTGAGCTTTGCTTCTACCTTCTGCCTGATCTGAAGAAAAAGTTATTTTTGTTTGAATTCTTCTGAAGAAGAGGCATGTCAGTAATGGAACAAAGGGCCTGATTGAAAACTCCCTGCTGAGGGGTTCAAAAGCCAGGGGACATACAAAATCCAGCGGTAATTAATGCCCATTTCAGGAACCCATAATGTCACTGCTGGAATTTAACTGGCAGCAAGAAGAGGCCCAAGCCAATCCCCAGCCCAGCAGGTTTCCATGCATGGGCTGGTGCTGGGTGGGGCAGGGAGGGGTCCTTCCTTAACTGGTCCCCTGGCCCATCCAAGGGCCCCCAAATTGCTTCCACCTATAGCTTCTCAAACCTTCACCACCCCGTTCATCGACACCCAAACACCTTACAATTCCGATCCATCGCAGCTTGCCTCCTCATTGCCTCTCCTGCGAATGATATTGGTACATTGAGAGCTCTGATTGGCTCTCCGTATAATTCATCTTATAATTTCCCCATCCCACTGTCATCGCCTCATCCCACTGTCACTCCCCCATCCCACTGTCATTGCCCCCCCCCCATCCCACTGTCATCCCCTCATCCCACTATCACCCCCCATCCCACTATCACCCCCCATCCCACTGTCATCCCCTCATCCCACTGTCACCCCCCATCCCACTGTCATTCCCCCCTCCCCATCCCACTGTCATCCCCTCATCCCACTGTCATTCCCTGCATTCCCACTGTTATTTCCGCCCCCCCCCCCCCCCCCCCCCCATCCCACTATCATCCCCCTATCCCGGGATCTACCTCTGGTCAGTCTGCAGGCAAGCCTCACAAAAATAAATTAATCTTTTGGAAATGAAATGGCTACTTTTGGAGGAGAGACAGAAGCCTGCAACTTTCCCAAAGTATTGACATAGGGCAGGCCTAAATTCAGGTGAGCCTTTTGCCTCCCAAGTTTGTCTGCATGCCGTTCGTTATACTCTCAAATTCAGCTAGAACCAATTTCTACCCAACTATTTCCAATTCAAGCATCTTTATAAATTCAGACCATCTGTGAGCATCACACAACTCCTGTGCCAGATACTTCATGTCTTCCTTCAACAATCTCTTATCAATTACACACTTTAACCCAACTGCAAAACACCAACTCCAACAGCACCAGTGTGATCATTTGCATTTGCTAAATCAGCCAGACTTGTCTATCAGTTAAGGGTACAAAATTCAAAATGTAATTCATTGTGTTCTCAGGCATTTTGTCATGAGAAACAGTTCATGCAAATACATGTTGCACTACTATTAAACTGTGCTGTGCTGTGTAACCAGTGTCAACAGAGAAGTGCTGTCTAAACTCATCTCGCATAGAAGTGTGCAAAGAGAAATCCTCAGTTCCATGGGTTTCGGCCAGATTTAAATCCATGTCCCAGTCCACTTAAATTCACCAGTCCATTAAAGTGAAAAGGGTGTAAAATGCTGTGTTAGCAAGCAGAGAAAGCAGGAACTCCAGCCAAAGAGATAGTGTTTAGTGCCCACTGTATCCCCCAGACTCTCCTGAAGGAACTGGTACCAGTGACCATGCCCTAAAAGATTTTGCCCCTGAATCAACCATGCACCCAGCACAACATATTTGAGAAAAGCAAATCATCAGAAAGCCAAATACAGAAGGTGCTGAAAATATTAAATAAGATGAGAAAATGCTGGGTAACTCAGCAGATCACGCAACATAATGAGTTCAATGTCTAACCTTCTCCACTCCCACAAGGTGCTACCTTCTCATTCCCACAGAACAGCCAGACAGTCATATTTCCAATTTTAGGTTGTTTTTCTTAAGAACTTGAGAAGTTTCAAATGAGAAACAGCTGATAGCAGACTTATAATTCAAGTAAAAGCAAGCCCAAGCAGAGGTCAGATAGGAAGGCAATTATAACACGATATTTAAACAAAAACTATTGCAGAATATGATGAAAAAATTGAAGGGAATTGTAAAATGAACTTTAATGGGGTATGTCAATATTAAAGAAAGGATAAGAGTGAGTTTTATGATCATACATCGATTGCAAAAGCCATTTAAAGAATGGAGCTATTTATTTTTAATAATAGGATATCTATATATCAAACTGAACTGAGTGAGATTTGACGAGCCTGAATTTAATCCAAGATCCCCCCCACCTACTTATAATGATATATTCAGGCAAAGGGCCCTGCAGCTTTTCAATTAGGAGAACCTTGCCATTTTTATTGAGTTTTTGCCTTCATTTATAACTTTCCTTTTTCTGAGTTAAAATGTTCTCTTGAAGTACAACTTTCAAAGGCGCTTTACTTCACAACAGTATCCTCCTTACTCCTGCTGCTGAGGAGGAATGAGCCAGAATTTACTTGATTCTATAAAACCTTCAACAGGGGAGACAGCCAGCTTGTCAATGTTACATACTTGAGGGAGAAAAATCAAAGGGCAACACTGAAGTCGCACTAATAGTAATCTACAAAGGCTCAGACACTGTGTACAAGGAAAATATCAGGCTATCAGGCAAATGAAAAAAGAATTGGCAACGTAAAACTCCTGCCGTTTTCAACAAGATTCAGAACAGATCTATGATCCTCCCACTGAGATCAAAATGGAAATTTTTGCAGTTTATCTATGGCAAAATAAATAGGCCTGTATTCAGTTTCCTTTAAACTTGTCCTTTTAATAAAAAGCCTCTCCATTCATCTCCCATTTTTTCATAAAGGGAAAGAATGCATGCCAAGCCCCAGACAGCAGTCCAAGACATGGAGACGCACTGAACTCATCTTGAAGCAGTGCCTAAAATTAATGCAATGCCACATTTAACAGCTCAGTATCAACATATCGGATGAGCTCATGTGAGGCACAGGTCCTGAATTGTTCAGAAAATGATCTGCTCTGAATATTCAGCTAAGCTGCTTCCCCAGTTTGCTCATATTGCAGCATCGTTACATGTGCTGTATTGCAGTATTTTTTGTGTGAAAAGGATAATAGCTCATTGTTAATCTAGGCCAAATGGAATAAAATCACATGGCTCTACTCATGCCATTGTACACTCCTGCAGCTACCAAGAATTGGAAAGGTCTTGAAGAACTATGATCTTTCTCTACACCTCTAGCTATGAATGTAACGCTCCCCTTTCCTTTCCCCTATGTACTCTATGAACGGTATGCTTTGGCTGTATAGCACGCAAGAAACAATACTTTTCACTGTATCCCAATACATGTGACAATAAATAAATCAAATATTAAATGGATCACAACAACTTTTGAATTTACTAAGTAATGTAACCATTTCTCTCCCGTAAGACTCAGTAGTTTGTCTGCCTCGTTATTCGCTACTATCTCCACACAAGATCCCAAAAAGGTTTGTCATTCCCCAGTCAGTGCTTTTATGCATTTCCAAATGTTAACAGGATTACTGAAAGAAAGAATTGCTGTAAACAAGATGTTGGCTTGCTTCCAGAATAGCATATTCAACAAATGATTGTCTTGGATTGGTGCCAAGGATGGAGAGTGCACTTACACATACACATCGCTACACTCAAGTGCAAAGACAACATTCCTCTGTAATAATACTAATGTCCACAAAACTGTGGCTTCAAATTAACAGTGCTGGATTATTAAAATCATTTCCACAAAAATCCAAATAGAGCACACAGCTTCTTTTATTTGATTACTCTCCTCCACATCTAAGGTGTTGACTCAAGCCTTGATAGCATTTGTATCATTGTGCAAGCATGAGCAGTCCCTCACCATCTTACACTCCTTAGTAATCTTCATATGTAAACCTGGACAGTGAATCCAAACAGAAAAACCTAATCATGTCTTGATGAGATGTCCATGAACTTGTGCATGTAGACATAGGTTGAATGAATTGATCACTCCTAGCCCAGGATTCTGCCATGCCCCATGACTGCCCCACTGAGATCAGTGAACATGCTATAGACCACAGCTTAGCGCTTTCCAAATCTATACAGTTCCCTAACACTTACCAAAAGAATAGTAACAGCAGTTCATCCAAAGAGAGATTGCGCGAGATTCTCCGGCCTCCCAGCCGCATGTTTCCCACCAGTGGGAAGTGGTGCATTGTTTGCTAACGGCGGGATTCTCTGCTCTCACCACTGTCAATGGAAATTCCCACTGACATCACCCCATGCACGGGAAACCCATGGGCGGGGATGAGCTGCCAGCAAGGCCGGAGAATCCCGCCGGCATGAATGGCCAGAAAATTCCAGCCATTATTTTATAAATGATGCAGAAAGAGAGGGGATGGCAGTGACGTGTGGTAACTATATTCACGATCAGTAAATCTGTAAGAATAAATGAGCCCCTTGAATTAGCAAGTCAAAATTGCAACAAGTAAATTATGTTAAAAGATGCCAGGTCAAAAAATAAGAACACAAAATTATTCAACTAAGGCTGCTAACTTGCTTGTAAACTAAGTGAGTGAAATATTGTTTAATCTCAATATCATGGTTAATCACATTATTGCAAAAGGCTGAGGTGCCACAAGCAGGTTCTTACATTGTGACTTACCCACCGGGGAACAGTATGTGAGAGATGTTGGACCACACGTTGTAGATGCACTGAAACGAAGACTTTGGCCATTGTGCAGCTGGAACCGTGGTTCCAGGCATACAACATTGTAGAAGAATGTTTTATGGTGGCTGCTGCTGTCATTATTGTCTGTGGGGATATTATTCCAAGCACAGTTCAAAAAATATTAACCCAACAGGAATAACACTGCAGTAGCAATGCCTGTGCACTCAGCGAAACAGAGCAGCTGAAGCATTTTATGTTTATCTTTAAAGCCAGGTTAGCATAATTAATTATGTGTTTATTTTAAACGACATCACGTACTTGAAATAAATTAACCCCCATACTATACTGCAGACACGTCTGACTAAACTCAATGAGATATGCTATTTGTTAACTCCTCGTGTGCTTCTCCCTACATTCAACGTGCAAACTATATAAACCATCTGGCTTATTCATGCGGTGAAACAATGTAATGGCCCACTTGGAAAGTTGCAGCATAACTATGGTCTAAGGGCAATCTTTTTTGAAGAAATGAACACGCAATTGATGTATGCAGGTAACCTGGCAAACCATGGCTACCTGTGAATTCTCTTGGTCATTGGAACAGTTTTGAGTTAAGTCCATCCAAACGCCACCCAGTTAATTGACACAGCTGTAAAACTGGCTGCTGTTCAACAATCACCTATTTCACATCAAAGTTAACCCTACGTTTTAGAATATTTTCTAGCAATTTTTAAGTTTCTCCTTAATGAGACATAATTGGCATGATTTTACCATCGCGTTGAGCCCGTTTTCAGGCGTGAAAACTTGGTAAAGTCGGGCGTGAGGTGAGTAGCGCGATCTGCGTCCGCCTCTGCGCTGGTTCTCCCTTAACCAAACCCCGAAAATGGCCGCGATCGGGACCGCGACGACTATTTAAATGCATTTGCATGCACTTGCATGCATTTAAATTAACTTAATGGGCTGCACGCCCAACCTTACCAGCACTTCTCCCTTTACCACCGCATTCGCCCATCCAGAATTAGCGCGAATCAGACATGCTGTACACAAGTCCGATTCGGGCGCTCCAGTTAGTGAGGAGGAAAGTGCTGAACGTCCAACAGCTCTCTCCTTAAGCTCGGTGGGGTGGGGTGGGGGGGTGGGGGTGGGGGTGGTGGTCTGCTGCCACTCTGCCTGAGATCAGTGGGGGGAGGGGAGGGGGGGAGGGACCTGCGATTGGTGTGGGTAGCGGAGGGGGTGGGAGGATAATGGGGTCAGTAATGTTGTGGGGGCGGGTCATGTCTGTGGGGGTCAGGGGGAGGCCTTATCCGGCCCGGGAGCAATGTGACAGAGGAGCCGCATTCTATCATCGATTTTCTGCGCATGCGCAGTTGGAGGCGCCGATCAGAGCTGCAGGGTTTTGGGCGCATTAAGTCCCACCCACAGGTTTGTGCAGCACGATTCAGAATCGCTCATATTTTTGCAGGCAGAGTGTGTATGGGGGCGCCTGAAAATGGGTCTAAAAGTCAGATCTGAAGCACTCCCAGTTTCAATTCCGCCCAGCACTTAGAATCAAAATGGTAAAATAGGGTCCTATGTATTTTTCATACCTTTGAATGATATTTTATTTGTATTAGAATATGTTACATTATAAAGAGAAAAATACCTCAAGATTATTTCACAGTTTTAGACATGTACAAATGATAATTTGATCACTTTTTGAGGAAGATAGCGTATGATCCACACTTCTCTCAAGCTCCATTTCTTTTGGCAGTATCACACTTGTCCTTATCTTTCAGCATATCCTTGTGCATGTCTTAGGAAATTTGGGCATAAGTTTCCCATGGCAGGATCAGTGTTAAGACTGACATAAATAGTGGCATTATTTCTACATAAATGCCACCCAGAAAATTCTACAATATCTTGTTTTCTCTGTGATCAGCAGTCCCTTCATCCCTTAATATTTCATCCTAGGTGACAACCTCTGCAAACACAACACAAAGTGGCTGATCAGCTCCCAGGCAACCATCAGTACCAATCAGAAATCATAACTAGCCTGCATGTGATTTTGCTTCACAATTCATGAGGAGGTCCCAGGCACACATCAAACTCCCACAAATATCAATGTGAAAATCTGTTTGTATACTGATTGAAAGGTAAACACTGGCAGGACACCAAGGTAACTTCACTGCTCTTTTACAAAATAGTGCCACGGGATCTTCTACGTCCATCTGAGAGAGCAGAGGATAATTCAGTTTAACAGCTCATCAAAGAGACAACATGCTGCTGACAGTGCAGCACTTCCCGGGTGCTGCTTTGGAGAGTTAGCCAACACTTTGTGCTTAAGGCCTGGATTTTCCATCTTCAAATTGAGACATTAGGAATATTCCCGGCTCGATCCACCTTGGGAGAAAGTGCTCACAAGGACAGGATATTCAGTGTGTGGACGGGGCAGAGGGTGCAAGTTGGAGTCAGGCCCAGCCAACCCAGGAAAAAAATTGGAGACAGCTAAACGGGACTCCAGGGTGCTGATGTTTAAAAGGATGACTTTGGTGGACTGGGTCCAATTAAAATAAAAACATAAAATTCCTCCATCCCTTACCCCTCCACACATTCTGATGCCCCATCCATGCTACCTCATGCTCACAACACGCCATCTATGGACAGTCATGCCCCCATGCCAAGGTATGTCCACCAAGCCCCAAGGTCAGACTATGTTCCTCCCCACAAACCCCATGCTCCCTATGACAAGCTGTGCCCCTATCATCACCCTCAACAAGGGCCCTCATGGCCCAATTCAAAGCTGTATCCTTGCACCAACTCTCATTGGTGCATCATGCACCCTATGCAAGCTGCAGCACTCCATGCCCATTGACACTTGCATGTTTCGGCTCTCAGAAGAATACATAATGAAGCCTGGCTAAGAGCCCAGAAATCCATTAGTCTATTGAAACTTCAACCCCAGAGAAAGCATTGCTTGATTGACAGCTCTGGCTCTCTAGCCTCTGCTGTCAATTGCAAAAAGGTCCATTTACACAACGTTAAGAGATTTCAAATGCTTGCAATTTCAGCTACTGCAACTTTAAAGGGCTTGGGTGATCGACACTTTTATTGTCCTGGTGAAAGGTTATAAATGAATGACTTTCTTTAAAACGCTTTTATTTATACATCTTATTGTCACTATAGGGTTCATTGGTTCAATATAGTGTATAGTGGGTCAATAGGTGTGGAAGTGCCACAGTTTGGCATAGGGGGCATGAGGGCCATTACAGGGGGATGAAATATATTGGTATGGGGGTATGAGGGGCCATATGATTGTTTGGACGGCATGAGGAGGACCATTTGAACTTACCTTTAAAAAAATCCCTTCATACAACATATTGTTCACAACACCCCTGAGACTCCATGACCCACGACTCATTGAAAACCTGACACAACTCTATGAAAATTTCAAAGGACTAGAACATGCCTATCCTTACAATGGAGCCGGCCAGGTCAGGAGTTCAGGCTGTGGGTTTTTGACCAGAACCAACCTATGCCTTTAATAGGCACTACCATAAATTAGAGTGCCTGAGAATGGGGACAGGAATCCCGGAATCTGGTATCAATGTCAGTTTTAAAGAGTTTCCAAGTCATCCCGACTCAGTGAAAAACCCAGCCCTGAATCTCTGGACTGGAGTTTGAACCCACAACCTTCCAACTCCCGGGCAAGAGTGCTGCCAACTGAGCCATGGCTGGCACTGTGAAGTCAACTGTGACCCAAAATGTGACAATAGTTCATGTCTCCTGGCCATGGCTTAAGCTGGAAACAACAGATGCCTCATCCACTCAATACTCACTCTGGACACAAGTTGTAAATCTTTGCCCCCATCCCTCACGCTTGCACCACATACATCAATAACGCAAAAGAATTCAACACAACTGGAAGCTTACTGTAGCAACTTCAGGACAAATAAAACATTGGTTGGATTTCTGGCTGATGTCAGTAGCATGTCTGCACCCTTAAGACACACATCTTATTTCTTCCTGTAGAATTACAGTGACTACATTTCTAAGAATTTTGTACACGAGGTTTGACACTTTTTTTGGAAAGGCCATGAGCAGCGAGGATTATATACGGACCACAAAATTTGACCAAAAACCCAATGAAAATGCATAGGTCCACTGAGTGGAGAGGTATCAGTATACGGAATCGGCATCACATGGAAATACTATTATAACACACAATTCTTAAAAGACATACGGTTTAAGAAATACTTGTTCCTCTGTCCTGCTTACTGTAAAAACCAACCGGTTTTGCTCAATGCTTTGCAGTCAATATAGATGGTTATTATTTTCATTTTATCAGCACTATTATTATCTGCATTGTGTTAAAATCCTTGGAAATGTCTTGTTCTTTCTAAGCAACATTAAATATACAGTGCCTCAGAATGACATTTTGATACGAGCTAAAGAAGCTTTATCTATGAAGAGAGTTAGCTTCCCATTGAACCTTGACCTGTATTGAAAGTTATTTTTTTAGTTTTCAGTGCGGATCCGACATCAGAAAGCCAACACTGTTATGTAGACATGTAGCATTGCCCTGTGCTCTTCTTTAGTTTCACTGTATGATTAGCAGGATACACCGCTCGACAATCACCAGGCAAGACTGTTCTCTTCCTGTTGGAGAGCACTTCAGCGGTCACGGGCATTCGGCCTCTGATATTCGGGTAAGCGTTCTCCAAGGCGGCCTTCGCGACACACAACGCAGAATCGCTGAGCAGAGACTGATAGCCAAGTTCCGCACACATGAGGACGGCCTCAACTGGGATCTTGGGTTCATGTCACACTATCTGTAACCCCCACAACTTGCCTGGACTTGCAAAATCTCACTGGCTGTTCTGTCTGGAGACAATACACATCTCTTTAACCTGTGCTAAATGCTCTCTCCACTCACATTGTCTGTACCTTTAAGACTTGATTAGCTGTAAAGACTCGCATTCCAAACATTATTCAGTATTCTATAACTTGAGTTTGTGTCTTTATATGCCCTGTTTGCTGTTTGTTAGCAGATCTCCCACTCACCTGATGAAGGAGCAGCACTCCAAAAGCTAGTGGCGTTTGCTACCAAATAAACCTTTAACCTGGTGTTGTGAGACTTCTTACTGTGTTTACCTCAGTCCAACGCCGGCATCTTCACATTATGATTAGCAGGAACCAGGGATCAGCGTGTGCAAGCAATCCCGTCATTCCTGTCTGTAAACATTTAATTTACAGAATCACAGAATGCTTACAGCACAGAAGAAAGCCCTTCGACCCATTGATTTGATTTATTATTGTCACATGTATTAGTATACAGTGAAAAGTATTGTTTCTTGCGTGCTATACAAAGCATACCATATGTAGAGAAGGAAAGGAGAGAGTGCAGAATGTAGTGTTACAGTCATAGCTAAGGTGTAGAGAAAGATCAGCTTAATGTGAGGTAGGTCCATTCAAACGTCTGATGGCAGCAGAGAAGAAGCTGTTTTTGAGTCGGCTGATACGTGTCCTCAGACTTTTGTATCTTTTCTCCATTCACTGTGTCGATGCTGACTATCTGAAGGAGCGATTTACCTAGTGCCACAACCCCACTTTCTCCCGTAACCCTGGAGTCTTCCCTGACATGAAATAACTCCAGTCCCTGCTGAATGCTTAGATTGAACCTGCCTCGACCATGCTCTCAAGCAATACATTCCAGACCCTAACCAATCGCTGTGTGAAAATGTTTTTCCTCATGTCACCATTACTTAGCCTGTCATCATAAATCTGTGCCCTCTTGTTCTCAATCCTACCAACAATGGGAAAGTTTCTCTCTTATGCTGTCCAGACCCCTCATGATTTTGAATACATCTATCAAATGAATTAATGCCAGTCAGGTTTGCAGCATAATTTTGCCACAGTCTTCAGTTCTGTGTTAGATATTGGAAAATGACCTGTTCGGTTGTTAGAACTGGAAACATTTAGTGACAAGCTTGGAACCAGGAGGATAATAAGTTAAGGGGGATTTTACCAAGTTAAAGAGTTAAACCTGGAATAAATTTTTCTCGATTTTTAAAATGTACTTTTACTTTTTGGCCGGAAGTCTCTGGTCTCACAAGCCCTGCTACCATTGCTAGCGAGAATGGAGAATTTGGCGCTCAGCCAAATCTCCGTTCACAGCCGAGGGACCGGGTAATCCCAGTCGTAGACAAGGTTGGAGAATTCCAGCCATTATATCGCTTTTCTCCAATGTCTATCTGCACATTGATATAACTTTGCCCTTCCTCTTAGAATTTTGGGGATTGGCAGGGTCATACAATTCTCTATAAACTGGCAAGAACAGAAGCAGGCAGCACAAGTCAAGAAAGATTGGTGTGGAGCGGGTGCTTTCAGAGTTAACCATCCCATTGCCCTCCTCTTCCTGATCCAGCACCATAATACCATGGGGTGCTCCAATTAGTGTCATAGCCAGTGACTAATAAACGCCATTTCACTAATGCAGGTGGATTTCTGTGACATGCTGATCTAGAACTAGCATTCACAAAGAAATGCTTGTAGTGAATCAAGCTTTCCAACAATAGAGGATTGGATTAGCAATTATATCCAACAATCTAAAAGTTTAAGATTGATTCTTAGAAAGTTCCCTTGTCTCATCTTCATAGAAACATTGAAAATAGGAGCATGAGGAGGCCATTCGGCCCTTCTAGCCTGCTCTGCCATTCACTTGTGATCAAGGCTGATCCTTTATCTCAATGCCATTCTCCCACACCCTCCCCATACCCCTTGATGCCTTTAGTTATAGAAATCTATTTCTTTCTTAACTATATTCAATGATTTGGCCTCCACAGCCTTTTGGGGTAGCGAATTCCACAGGTTCACCACCCTTGGAGTGAAGAAATTTCTCCTTAACTCAGGCCTAAATGGATTAGCCCGTATCCTGAGACTGTGACCCCTTGTTCTAGACCCCGTCCCCAGCCAGAGGAAACATCCTTCCGGAATCCAGTGGCCCAACTCTGTTAAAATGTTATACATTTCAATGAAATCCCCTCTCATTCTTTTAAACTCCAGTGAATACAGGCCTAGTCGACCCAATCTCTCATGTGACAATCCTGCCATCCCAGGAATCAGTTTAGTGAACCTTCGTTGCAATCCCTCTGTGGCAAGTGTATCCTTTCTTTGGTAAGGGGACCAACACTGCACACACTATTCCAGGTGTGGTCCCACCAAGGCCCTCTACAGCTGCAGTAAGACATCCTTGATCATCCTTCAATTTTTGTAACAGTTAATTTCTGGAGATGGGGGTTTCAGGACGTATTTATAAACTGTTTTGATAAATTATAGGTGTACCATTTCCATGCAAAATGGACCACTTACCCTCGCATTCATCCCCTTTCTGCTGAAATCCTGCTTTGCAGATGCACTTGCCAATGGGCACCAACCACTCCCCCTCTGCACTGCAGTGCATCTTAGGAGGGTTTTCTGTTTCCTCTTCTGCATCGCTGACACATGTTCCACGCACCTCGACCAGGGATGAAAACTCAGATCCTGTTACTGTGTCCGGGAAAATCGCCAAATTTTCCACAATAGACCAACACTTCTTATAGTAAACACGCACGGACACAAGGGCAATGCAGGCGCCCACATCCTGGAAGGCCAAGTAGAATCCCTTTTTCGACAAAGGCCCGATTTCTCGCACCTCTGTGTTAAGTTTCATTACACGCTCTCCAAGGTCCCCTTGAGTAAAACTTTCATCAGCTGCAATAGTATCTATTTTGAGGTACTGACTCTCCTTAATGTTCCAGCCAACATCTGAGTCACTTTCAAAGTAATACAGGTTAAATGTCTCCTTGCATGTCCCCAAGACTCCTGGAATGCTATTACAATCCCTCAGGGTAAACTTCACCTCCACAAATATCCTCTGAGCATTGCCTCTTGCAATCCAGTTAGTCCGCAGCCAGTTGTTCTGATTAGGTTCCATTACTCTGCACACCTGGTACGTGCGGATAGGAATGTAGTTCTCATCTACTCCGCTGATCTCTTCCCACTGAAAGACAACAGGACAAGATGTTACCTTACTATGGCATAACAATAAACAGAGCAAAATGTCCAAAACAAATAGATTTTGTTAGTTTGTAAAACCTGCATTTTGAAACATTAAAAACAAACAGCATTTACACAAGGACTCTTGAAAAGGATCAGAACCAAGCATTGCTATTGCAGCCTGGAATATTATAACTTATTTCCTGTCCTTCACAAACCAGCCAATGTTTTAGACTGGGCAGGTTTGGAGTACTGGGACACAAAGTTTGCCATCAATGTGCTGTGAATGGTTACTAAAGTGGGGACTTTACAGAAAAGCTTCTATATGAAAGCCACACATACCAAACTACCCAACAACATTTATAACTTCCAACAAGAAATACAATTTCATCTCAGCTATGTCAGCTAATACTCGACTAGGTAATACTATTAAGCTATTTTTAAACTCTCCCTATGGAAGTTGTGCTGCGCATTTAAAGAAGCATCAAGATAAAAATCTATCTTATAGTAATTCATCCAACAGTCTGACAGCAAAAGCAAAATACTGCAGATGCTGGAAATGTGAAGAAAATGTTGGAAATAACCAACAGGTCAGGCAGCATCTAAGCAGAGTTTACGTTTCAAGGAGAGGTGACCTTGACTGGGGTCAGTTACTAATTAGCTCACTAAAATCATTGATTAGAAATTTGGCTCTGGAACTCAGCCTGTCCCAGGAGATTTTCCTCAGACAAATTTTAACTGATGGAAGATCATACAGGCCCCATAGGCTTTGGCGCCAAGTTCTCAATCTGATTTCTAGCATAGAACACTCCTCCCCAGGACTTCAAATTTTTTAATATGGTGCCAAAATATCTCTATATCCTGAACATTCATTCAAGCTTCTTTGGGCAAAGCATTCAGAAAGATTTCCAGTCGAGCTCTCATTCTCCTTACACAAGTGCATTCTATTTTCTTCACATCAAATAAGGATGGTTAACCGCCACTCGGTATTGCAGTTACTGGGATCTAGATTATCAGGTCTGTCCGTGGACTGCACATTTTAGTTTATTTTGGAATATTAATGATTTAAAAGTGTTGCGCTGTGCAAATTATCTAAGTGCCTCCATCAAAAGGCTAGATGAATTTATCCAAGCAGCAGTTGCTTCATGAAGACCAAGGAGGACATAAGTCTGATGATCTCCAATCAATGCTATTAGCTGATCCTCCGTTTGGCAATGTCTGAGGTGCTACAGTTTATCTCAGTACCTTTAGGTTAAGATGAGGCTAATCATAGTATTGTGTCCACCTAAACTTCTATACCAGAAATATATGTGTGAAGGTCAAACAACAAAAAGGGTTGAGTTTGACTGCAGTTAGAGCACTATGTATAGCCTCGTGTATAAATAATGGCCACTTGAGCAAATTATTAAAACGAGATGGAACTTTATTCTAACAAGTGATTGACAAACCTAAGAGTCACCAGTGGGTGTGTGCTGGAGGCCTGAGAGGATACACAAGGGTGCACTGTACTTGGCAGATAATGGGAGTCTGCCATTTTGCTTGGTAAGGTTACACTGTTGACTTGGCCTAGTACTAATCAAAAGTCAATGAAGGAATTGAAGCACAGCTGCAAGTGTGAGCAGTTGGGGATGGGGAAGCTCAAAACCTGGAAATGGTTTGGTGTCTATTTTCATTCTTTGATCTGCAGCCTCCCCCTGAGGCAGCATAGACAGCCTAGGCCAGAGGCGTCTCAGAGAGGGTCCTGGTACCACCTTTCTTCCACAGGGTTCTCCACACAGTAAGATGCAGAAAGTGAGGTGGGTTATGAGCAAGGCCTCTCTCACATTAGTAAAATGATAAAGATTTGCACCGTGCCCGATCCACTGATATCCATGCCCAAGACACTTCTGGAACAGGGTTGTAGGGACAGAAACCTGACATTAAAGGGCTAAGCCCTTCCTCTTCCCTCATTTCATTGCAGAGTACCTATTCCCAGCTGCTGCAAACAGGAAATTTCACCATGATATTTTCATAAGGGAGGCTGGCAAAAAAAGATTGACATGCAAAAAAGCAGGAACTGAAATGGGTCGTTTGAAAGATATTTCATGGCCTTTAAAACTAAACTACCATCTTTTCAACCTCAGGAAGTAGAACACAGGATTTTTTTTAATTTATAATTTTACAGTATATTAATATGTCTGAACCTTGGCTTGATGAACCCATCAAGTATAACATGCTCAAGGTTCATTAGCTTCCCACTAACTGCAGCCTAATAAAAAGCTTCATAATTATTTTTTTCCAGGCATATGTAGGAAACCAAGAGGCTAAATTGCACTTTATTTTTTAATCACGTCCCTATCAGTCATTGTTTTTGCAGATATTTTCTGATTGAGATCAATACTGATGAGCATATGACTTTCATGTTTACAGCTTGTATGAGCTTCCCCCAGTCACACAGATAGAAGAGTGCTGCCTTTTCAAACACTGGGCCCTACTAGAAAAAATGTATGTTATAAAATGAGAAGGCAAGGAACACTTGTTCTCAAAGTTCAGCTTCTGTAGCTCAAAGCTATACCGGGAGAGAAGTTAATTTATGAATCAGTGCAGAGTTAATTTCTCCTGTTCCTGTCCTAAATTTCCATTAACTTTCCCTGCCCTGCAAAAGAGAGATTACCTCATTTTATTTGCACAGGGCCTGATTTTACAACCATTTATGGTTGGACCTTATGCCTCCGTTTGTTTCCTGAGTAAGTGTACAGTACAAGTGACCAACTGAAAAAGGTTATTACTTTATAAACGTAAAGACAATCTGGAGAATCACCTACACAATGGGCTAATTGTCAATTACCAGTTTTGTGAATCCAGAACCAACCAGCTGATAACCTGTGTTTTTATCAAAGTGTATGAAAGTTGGTAGGGCTGTTAAATTAAAATGTATGCAATATCAGGAAACATACTTGTAGGAAATAATTATGGAAACTTAAATAGATAACAAAATAATTTCCTATTTGTATCTTTTTTTAAATCATAGCCTATTAATAGTCTAGGGAAGTGGAGCTGGAGATTTTAAGGTTAGTTTTCATTAATATAATGCAAACCCAAAACAGCCAATATACAAATGACTGACCTGGGCAATGTTTTGTTTTTATATTGGTGGAGTCACAGCATAATATTGCACAATATGCTTTAGTTGTATTTTTACATGTGATATCATAGATGAAACACCTGTACAAGTCAATTGTCTCATGTTGTCATAAATATTACATTCTGTGGTCTATTAGTCATGCAGACTTAATTCACATTTTATCTTAACTGGGCTTCCACAGGATACCCGCTTGATGACTTCATTTCTATAGAGTAAAGTAGGGCCTTATTTAGTATTGCTTTTTACTATTATATAGTGGGTACTTGAATGAGAAGTAGACTCAAATGAAAGGAAAGCAGGCAAGCCGGGAACAATGGCAGCACCAAGCAATACCTGTTGGTGGTGAACGAAGTAACTGCATTAAAGGCTGTCATGTGAACCAGAGCAAGCAGAGAGGAATGTTCCGACTAAAACACAGTCTAAAGAGACAAGCTCAGACAACAAAGCCACTCAATACAACCACCTTTTGCCCAAGTAGAGGCTCTTTTATCTGGTTGCCCCGAAGATAAACTGAAACCTTTTTGAAGAGCTAAGTAACAATCCCTTCTAAATCCCATTTATGAAAAGCCCCCTGTAATGGTGCAGGCAACTTCTGGAATGTCCAACGCATTGACATCAATTTACCTCAGACAAACAACTCTGTTACTGAAGTCCTTCTGCAGATTCCATATCACAAGATTTGCAAGGCTCTCAAAAGAGGCTCTGCTGGGTACCTGACTGCAGGGTACACAAGCCAAGTGAAAGATCAGCCTTCATTTTTATGCTGTAATGCCAGGTGAATTAACTGCTTAGATGTTGTGTACAGTTGCTCCGACATCTCATAAATAATCAACAATTTTATATCCCATCCAAGTAGACAGCACCAGGAGTTTGAAACATGATTGTTTTGAGGGGAAGTGTCAAAAATAGAAATGCTGAATGAAAGATTTGGGAATGGCAGGAAACCTTTATTTATGCATGGTGAATTCAGTTGGTAGATTGTCTTTTCATCTCTGTAACATGGATTTAAATATAACCCAGTCTGGTGGGATAAAAATGTCCTCTTTTTGTGCTATAAGCATTTTGTATAGCAGGAGCTTGGATGAATTTGAACGCAGTTCCTAAGGGGTGTGGGCACATGACATAAAAAATGCCCTGTTCAGGAAATTGCCTGAGAGAAATTCTAAAGGTGGCTGGTGCGGGAAGTGAGAAAATTCACGCTGGTGAACAGGTTGAGGCATATTGCTTGGCAGTTATTTTATCTATAATTTACCTGAGTTTGGAACAGTTGCTACTGAAATTGGACCAAGAGATGAAAAATATTCTGCTCCTAGTATTAAAATGTCTCATGCTAATGAGGACAGAAGTCGCATTCATCAAAGGCAATTGAAATATAATTATGCCGGTTTGATCTAACTGATTATCATGAAACATCCGCATTGTTTTATATACTTTTTTGTTGTTGAGATGTTAAACAAATTGTGCTGAATTATAAAACAGACAATTGCTGTCAGACTCACAGCATTTCCAATGTGTTCAATCCTGTGATCCTTTATCTTTGTCAGCTTGATTTATTAGCAGTGAGGCATCACATATTTATCTAGATTAATTAAATATTAATGTTAAACTTGAAACTTAAATTAAAATTAAACTTTCTCAGACAGTGTGTGTAATTTTCAAACACAAGGTAACTCCACACATTGAAAAGTAGCGCTCACTTGCTATGGGAAGTAGTTGGTCAATACCAACAATTTGTGTACTTTGATTTAATCAAAACAAAAATTATTTTAGTTTGCTCGAGGCATTTTACCGCAGGAGTTCATGTTCTGTGATTTATATGACAAGCCCGACCTCTGTCCACAACAAGGGGAGATATGCAATGTTGCATTGTGCAAAGAAACTTGCAGTGTGGTGTAAAGTTTTTAAAAATTGCAAAGGGAAATAAAACATATGACCAATATCAAATGATTTTAATTTTAAACTTTTAAGTTTAAAGTTTATTTGTGTCACAAGTAGACTTACATTAACACTGCAATGAAGTAATGTCACACGGGATTTTGTACATACAGGAGTGCAGGACAATTGTTAAGTGTCTTTGCATCAAGAGAATCAGCACATAATTGAAGCAAAAAGAGTATTATTCAGATTGGCAAGAGGAGTTCTCTGCAATAGCCATTGCTTCATTATTTAATGCATCATTTATATGGTAATTCACAAAAGGACAACACTTTCCATTTTGGGTTCAATCCAATTTCAAAATTACCCTGCAAACTCATTTTTTTTAAAGAATAGAGCTGGTTCTAGCATACCTGTAATCCAGAACTGGCTATAGATTGATTGTGGTGAAAATGAAATCCTCCCAGACCCACCCTCAGGCAGCAACATCAACAGGACACAATCCAATCAGAGGGAAAATTTAAGACAAAGTCTGAACAACTTGCAATCATCGTCCAGTTACATACCGCATAACCATTGGCAACTGCAGTGCCTACTTGTCTTAATTTCTAGAATATAATCTAAAGGTTTCAATTTGTTCAAGCGCATCTACACATCTTTTGTTATACATTTAGCCAGTTGGTTAATAAATAAATGTATAACTTTCTTATTCCTTTTTTAGTATCTAATATATTTTATATGAAATATATTTGAATTAATTGGCTTAAAAAGTACAGTTCCAGGGAAGTCATGTACTGCAAAAATTCCCAGAATTAAACCAAAATTGCGCATTCCTTTCTGTCACCCTGAGTAGTTTAAAGCGGTAATCAACAAGATCACACCGGAGATACGAACCATATTAGTGTTGGTGTGTGTATCGGAAATCAATTGATTGGTATTTATTCAATTTCTATTTGTCCCAGATACAGGCGCTTCAACTATCTACGTCTTGGATTGTATGATTTACGACTGGCGGCTGCACATTACAGACAACACCATCTTCCTTTAGATTAGTTCTAAGGGGACTTTAAGCAAGTCGATCTTCTCGCTAATTGAGACGGGGCTGTGGACAGAAACGCACTCTAATGAACTGTACCGAAGTCCTCTTGAAAACTCAGCGCCAACGGCAATGATACATGTTCCGCTCTTGGGGGTTGGGGGGGTGGTTCAGGTTAGGGCTCTGTGCCATTGGCAAATCTGGGTCATTTGAAAAGGGTTTTATTTAGAGACGGCGAGGCTTACCCCATCGGGAGGAAACGAGATCCACTCCAACTCTGTCTGTTGTGCTTTGGAATCCAGCAAAATAACTGCCAGGGAGAGAGAAAAGAGATCACACGAGAAGAGTGAAACTGCAGTCACCTACTTACATCAGATACACAAAACGGGTTTATTTTGGATCAATTTGTGTACCGTTTGATATACACCCTTAAAACAACATGATTTACCCAAGCGATGCACGGCTGCCACTACAGGTTACGTTAGTGTCAACAAGGGCATTCAAAACTATTGTTTTAAAAGACAGTGTTTAATTTCAAACTGAGTGTATAAAATCTGCGTTCTCTACGTGTGTTTCAAACGAGGTTAATTTTTGCATCTTAGAAACCGCCTCGTTTCCCCGTTCAGTCCGTTGTTAATAAAAACAAATAAAAATAATGATTCCAATGAATTAAAGACTTTAAATTCGTGCGTGATGTCCCTTATTTATTGCGGTGCTTGGCTGTGCATGTCCCGAGAGAGGACAGAAATTCATCTGCACCGCTACAGTGTGTGTGAGTCTGGCCATCCCAATGCATTTTACAATGGCAGGGGTGGGGGTGGGTGGGGAACAGAGCCACTGCCTCCAACCGAGACCGCTCGCTCCCTGAACTTTCCTCTGACTGACGAGAAATCCCCTGCCAGTCCCTCTGGGAAAAGCCGGGCTTTTGGGAAGGAGGAGGAAGGGGGAAAAGAGAGACTTTTTAGCCGGTTAGGTTATTCATTTCCGATCGAAAGGGAATCCGATTCTGGCGTCCGAGCGGCGTCAATCACTGGGACTCTCCCCATTGAAATAGATTTCGCATCTAGTGCCCCAACAACAAGACATTTTAAACCACCCCAGAACGAACTTTTAGCAAAAAAAAACTGACTTCAAATTGTCATCAAAAGGGGGGAAAAAAACGAATTTGTTGGCTGTGTTCAAAGTGAGCTGGCAGGTTATTAGAATTGGTGTGATTTTCCTTGCAATTGAGTTCTACTTTATTGGAACATTTTTTAAAATAAATTCACACTAAATATAAGTTACTATCAGTCCCGAGCCACTGATGTCTCTTTTCTAATGATTCTGTCCCGATCTTTCTTGGAGAAAGTTACTATTTATTTGGATCTACCAACGTGTTGTCCGGTCAATGCACGGGGAGGTGACAAGAATTGGTTTCCAATGGATAAAAGTGACATGAAATAAATTTCCTGAGAGTCCTATGAAATTAGCGAGTCTCTCTCTCGCCACCGGGAGAGGATTGGGGGAGAGGTTGTGGGGCAGGGGGTGGGGGGAGAGAGAGAGAAAAAAAGGGTTTTTCGAGCAGGGTCGGAGAAGCTCTTTGCCGATGGCTGCTTCTTCCTCGGTTAGAGTGGGCTGGCCGAGAGCTGTGTGTCTTGTTTCAAGGTGTACGAGATAAGACAGTGCGAGGAGAGAAGCTGCAGCCCGCCTCCAAGCGACAGGTAACTGACACAGTCCCCGTCAGCCCGGCCACACTGAAACACCCTCACTTGCGAACTGCACACTCAATCTCACAATGGGAAATCTCACTCATTTCACTCCACACAGCGTTCTGTTTAAATCCCGAATTGACTTCACTCATCAACACATCTTCCCTCTGTGTAAAGATTTAAGGTCGATGATAACTTTGGCAGAAACCCCCTTTCAAAGGCGGCCAATGCAGTTGGAGCCGGGATAGCTGGTTAGTCGACAAGTAGACATTTCACTCAAACTCGCTGAGATTTCGGGTTTTATAATCTTATCTTTCTACCTGTGTCTCAACCACAGAAGCGCCGGGGCAGTCCGCTGGAACTATTCACTCTCACTCGCCTTCCCCCAGCACCAACTTCACACAAGTTTATCGTGTGTTTCGATCTATTCTCTCCAGCATTCCCCCCCCCCCCCCGCCCCGCCAACCCCTGACTGCTAGGCTGCGGCACTCTCTCCCCCCCCCACCCCCCCCTCCCCCGGCGCTGGCGATGGGTGAGGTAAGTGTGGAGGGATCTGCAAGGTGAAATGTAGCAGTGGGTTTGTGGAGCCCAGTTTTATAGGCATTGTTGTGAGCGAGATTTGTAAACTGCAACTCCCTCCCCAGCTCACACACTCAACAATGTCAAAACTTAACTTCTGCTGCCCATTTCACCCAGCTAATGTGGCTGGTGTTTTGAATGGCACGGTTTGTCTGATGGAAAAGACCCTCTTTGCAGCGGCGATGAACTCCAGACCTTTGGGGAAAGTTTCATTTTGAAGTACAGCTCGCAGCATTCACAGCTCGGGGCTGTTTGGTTGAGGGATGGAAATTCCGCTTCACCCAACTGTCCTCAGCTTTATTTATTCTCCCCCTCTGCCCCGGCAAAGTGCCGGCACGAAGCTGAAAACACCGCACATTTTGCCCGTGTCTGCACGCTTTGCAGCGCCTTCCTCCCCTCAGGGGGGGATGCCACCGAGAAAGCTGTACAAAGTCGCACTTTGGCACCGTGTTACCGCAGTCTGGGTGAGCCAGCCTGACTCTCACTGGGACACAGCTTCACACACAAACCCACCGCACTCACCCCAATGGGCGGCGGGCGCACGGAAACATGAATGGAGACCAACAACAGTGGCCCGGGCACGGTTTGATCCATTCATTCACTCTCAGCAAAACGGATCTGTGTGAGTCCTTCTATCTTTTTTTAAATCAAAATCAAGTGACAGCGAGTCTGTGGGGAGTGTGTAAAATGCAGAGTGCCTGTAATGTGCCTCACACAATCTGACCAACGCTACTCTCCCCATTCAACTGGAAGCTGGCGAGATGCTCCGGCTGATTTTACTGCTTAAAGGGACAAGAGCCGGGAGTTTGAAGGCAGCCCGGTGGAGGGAGCTTTCCACTTGTGCTGTCCCGTCCCAAAGTAGTGAATCGCTCACGGCACCTTTAGGAAAAAAGGGGAGGGGAGCAGAAAGTCTTTAATTTCTCTCCTCTCTCTCCAGTTTCTTACCTTCTCTGGCAGCCTGCGTTAGATGGGTGAGGATGGTGCTGAGCAAAGAAATGCAGCCGCAGATAATCCAGAGAGCGCGGCTGAGCTTGGAGCTCATGATGCTGACACCGGTGGCTTGTGTGTGTTTGAGGAGCTGTTTGTGTTGCTGCTGCTGCCGCCGCCGCTGCAAAGTCACAGCCCGTCCCCCCCTCTCTCTCTCTCTCTCCACACACGCTTTAGCTCCCAGGCTCTGCTAACAAGCTTCACTTCCACAGACTCAAATAGCGGGCAGTGCTGAGTGGGGGCGGAGAGGAGACTTGTCAATCAGCCGGCCCTGGGTGTGAGTGACAGCAGCAGCAGCCACCCAGGAACCCGCAAGATGTGACAGAAGTGGCTCTGAAAGCCCAACCATGCCACCAATCCCAGTGTGACAAGGGGGGAGGGAGATCGCTCTCTCCAATAGGATAACCCTGTGTAAAGTAACATGCGTGGTGTCGGAATAAAAAAGGGATTTTTTGGGGGGGGGGTAAAAAAAAATCCAGGACTGAAAATTCCTAGCAGTTATAATGAGAAAGTCCACACTGCACTCTCCACCTCACCCACCCCCCACCCCAAGAGACACCTGTGAAAGGGTCACTCCAACAAAGAGCCAGGGCAACTAGATGACATACTTCACTGGGGTTAAAAAGTCACCTCCAGAGAGTTTGCGAAAGGGGGGCGGGGGGGGGGGGGGAACGAAGCGGGGAAAGATATAAAACAGATACACCAGGGAGTCAGTCCAGGGAGTCTGTCGAAATGGCTAGGAAGAAAAGATGTTAAACAGTTCCACGAGTGAAGGAGCCAGCGCACTGAGTGAGACCCAAGTCAGGGAGGGCTGAATTGATGAAGGGAAGTTACTCCCTGCAGTGTGTGCGGACAAATGGACTGGGCAAGGAATACATGTATTTTCTTTTAATTCTTCGCTGAAAATAAGCAGTCAGGTAGGACTACTGTTCCTCGGGCAATCCTCCCTTCCTGTACCCCACTGTGATTCTGCACAGTAAGTGTCAGTGTCCAATTCTCTCCCCTGCTGTTCTCTGTAGGTACCTTTTGGAGGAGGACAGCAATTAGAAGTCTCACATTCTTATTCCACCCCCACCCCAATCACCCACCTCCCGCCCCCACCTATAAGTCAGGAGGAGTTCTGTGGCTAACTCCAACATCTCCGGCTGAGATCACAGACTGGCAATTGAACTTTGGGTCATTCTGTGTGGTTCGGTCGCACAGCAGACAATGTATTTACCCACTGCCCATCAGGGGAGCACAACAGTCACAATAGCAACCTTCACAATAACAGGCTCTGACGAAGGGTCGTCCAGACGTGAATCGTTGGGCCCAATTTTACCATCAAGTTGCACGCATTTTCAGGCGTGGAAACTTGATAAAGTCGGGTGTGAGGTAAGTAGCGTGATCTGTGCCCACCTCTGTACCATTCCCCCTTTACCAGGGCCCGAATGTGGCCGAGATCGGGACCACGATGAAAACTAGCGCCACAGCCATTTAAATGCATTTGCGCATCCAGAATTGGCGCGAAACAGACATGCTACACAAAAGTCCAATTCAGGCACTCCAGTTAGTGAGGGTTAGTGAGGAGGTAAGCACCAAGCATCCGACGCGTCACTGTGTAAGATTGGTGGGGAGGGGAAAGGGGGGGTCCGCTGCCATTCTGCCTGAGATCAGTGAGAGGGAATGGGGGGAGGGGCCCGCGATCGGTCTGGGTGGTGGGGGGTGGAGGGATAAAGGGATCAGTAATGTTGTGAGGGTGAGGCAATATCTGTGGGGGCCAGGGGGAAGCATTATCCAGCCCAGGAGTGATGTGGCAGGGGAGCCGCATTCTATCTTTTTTCTTCTGCGCATGCGCAGTTGAAGGCACAGATCGGAGCTGTAGGATTTCGGGTGTGTTAAGGCCCGCCCACAGGCTTCTGCAGCGCAATTCGGAATCGCTGATATTTTTGCAGGCAGGGTGTGTATGGGGGCGCCTGAGAACGGGTCTAAAAGTTGGATCTGAAACACTCCCAGTTTCAAGTCCACCCAGCACTTAGAATCAAAATGGTAAAATAGTTAACAAAATGGTTAACTCTATTCTTGCTCCACAGATGCTGTCAGACCTGCTGAGATTTCCCAGCATTCTGTTTTTGTTTCAGATTCCAACATCCACAGTAGTTTGCTTTTTACCCCTTAGCCTCCTCTGTTTTAAGGAAAATAACCCTAGCCTATCCAGTTATTCCTCATAGCCGCAATTTTCAAGCCCTGGCATTTGTATTCCTGCTTTTGTATTCAATATCTCAGGGTATGGTTGTGCAGTGGATAGCACTGCTGTCTCACAGCACCGGGACCCGGGTTCAATTCCCAGCTTGGGTCACTGTCTGTGGAGTCTGCACGGTTCCTCCGTGTCTGCGTGGGTTTCCTCTGGGTGCTTGGTTTCCTTCCACAGTCTGAAAGACGTGCTGGTTAGATGCATTGGCCATGTTAAATTCTCCCTCAGTGTACCCGAACAGGCAAGTGTGGCGAATAGGGGATTTTCACAGTAACTTCATTGCAGTGTTAATGCAAGCCTACTTATGACACTAACAAATAAATAAATAAACAGAAAAAATCCAATAAGTGAAAATATTCCATATGCTTTCTTTACCACCTGTCCTGCCAGTTTCAGGGACCTGTAGACATGCACTCTAAGGTCTCTTACTTCCTCTGCCCCTCCCAATATTCTCCCTAAATGAGCACTTTGCATCTGTCTTCACCAGAAAAAAGGGTCCCTGCTGATGTTTCAGTAAAGGATGATGTAGATGAGAAATCTGATAGAACAAAAATAAAGACAGTACTTAAAAGCTTAGTAGCAATCAAAATAGAAAAGTCACCCATTTTGGATGAAGTAACAAAGAACAAAGAAAGGTAGAGTACAGGAAAAGTTCTTTGGTCCTCCAAGCCTGTGCCAATCATGATGCCCCAACTAAACTAAAAAAAACCTTCTGCCCTTGGTTTATATCCTGGAATTCCCTCCCTAATGGCATTGTGGGTAACCCTCAGCAGATGGATTGCAGCAATTCAAGAAGGCAACTCACCACCACCTTTTCAAGGGCAACTAGGGATGGGCAATAAATGCTGGCCAGCCAGCGACACCCATGTCCCATGGATGAATTTTTTAAAAATCCCTTTATTCTCCGCTATTCATGTATCCATGCAGATGCCTCTTAAATGTTGTTAATGTGCCTGCTTCCACCACCTCCTCTGGCAGCTTATTCCAGGCACCCACCACTCTCTGCGTGAAAAACATCCCCAGACATCTCCCTTAAACCTTTCTCCTCTCACCTTGAACCTGTGCTCCCTTGTAATTGACACTTCCACTCTGGGAAAAAGCCTCTGTCTATGCCTCTATCAGGTCTCCCCTCAGCCTCTGTCTTTCCAGTGAAAACAATCCTAGTTTATTCAACCTCTCCTCAACTACCTCGAGGCCAGGCAACATCCTGGTGAATCTTCTTTGCACTCTATCCAAACAGTAGAGATTAAATCTTCCAGTCCTCCTGCGATATGGGAGTGGTGCCAAAGGACTAGGGACTTGGAAATGTTACACCCCACTTCAAAGAGTAACAAAGGGATAAAGCTGGTGACTACAGGCCTGTCAGCCTAATGTCAGCGGTGGGGAAACTTTTAGACATAATATCCGAGTCAAAGTTAATTGTTAATTGGAAAAATATGGGTTAATAAATGTCAGACAGCACATATTGGTTGAAGGCAAATCGTCTTTAACAAAGAGTTGATGACAGGGTAGTTTTGTTAATTCTGTCTACATGGTCTTTCCAAGGACATTTTGCAAAGTACCAATCATGAACATGTTTGAAAGGTTGGAACTCACACATTCAAATGGTCAGTGGCTGCATGAAGCTATCTCTGAATGAAGCAGAAGCATTGTCCCTTTTCTCATTTCATATCCTGTAGATACTAAAACTAACTGTCTAAGGGATAGAAAACATGAGTTTTGGTGAATAGCTGTTCTTCAGACAAAGTATTAGCAACTTGAATTTGAGATAAATTGCATTATTTCAAGTTTGCAGATGGCACTAAATTCATAAATGTAGTCAACAGTGAGGAGGACAGGAACAGATCTCTGGAGGCCATATCAGTCACATGATGATGCAATGCTGAGAGTGTAAAATGATGTATTTTGGTAGGGAGAAAGATGAGAAGCAACATAATCTAAATGGTACATTTGAAAGATGTGCAAGAATATTGAATGCTGAGGATGCATGTACACAAAGTTTTGATGGTTGCAGGGCAAGTTGAGGAAACTATTAAAAAGGCATGTTGGAGCCTTGGTTTTACTAACCTCGGTATACAGTGCAAAAGCAAAGACATTATGCTGCACCTTTCTAAATCACTGGTTAAGTTCCAAGTGGAACTTTGTGTCCAATTTGGGCACTATCATTTAGGAAAGTTGTCAAGGCCTTAGAAAGGATGCAGAAGAGATTTACAAGTATGGTACCAAGGTGTCTGAACTCCAGTTACTTGGAGAAACTAGAGAAGCTAAGGTTGTCCTCATTAGAGTCAAAAAGATGAACAAAGTTATGAAGGGAGAAACTGTTTCCTTTGGCAGAAGGGTCAGTAACCAGAAACATAGGTCGAAGGTAATTGGCAGTAGAACCAGAGCTGGAATGAGAGCATGTTTTTTACACTGCAAATTATTGTGACCCGGAATGCACTACCTAAAAGGGTGTTGGAAGTAGGTTGAATAATAAACTTGCAGGAGAGCATTGGAGAAAATCTTGAATGAGAAAGTTTTGTATGACTAAAGGGAAAGGTTAGGGGATTCCAACTAATTTTGATAGCTCTTTCGAAGACTCTGTTTCAGCACAGTGGGCATCCTTCTCTGCTGTATGATTCATTCCATGGTTCTGAAATCAATTCCTTCACGCTCATCTACATGTGTTTGCTCACTGCCACATAGTTTCCTTAAACTCTGGCTGTTAATTTAAGAAGTAATGGCAATATTTCCTTTCAGAATCCAGTATACATGAAATATATTAGTCGTGCACTAGTAATAACCTTCTTGCTTTTATTTAAGCTATAATGGTGTTCATTTCAGACATGATAGGCTGAATATTTCCAGCCCCACGGAGGTGGCAGGGGAAGAATGTGAAAAAATGTGGAAACCTCTGCACCGGGTCATCTCTCCAACCATTACCTGCCTTCAAGTTGTATTATGAGGAGAGATTGGATAGAATCATAGAATCCCTACAGTGCAGAAAGTTTAACGTTTATTAGTGTCACAAGTAGGTTTACATTAACACCTCAATGAAGTTACTGTGAAAATCCCCTAGTCGCCACACTTCGGCGCTTGCTCGGGTGGACTGAGGGATTCAGCATGGCCAATGCACCTAACCAGCACATCTTTCAGACTGTGGGAGGAAACCGGAGCACCCGGAGGAAACCCACACAGACATGGGGAGAACGTGCAGACTCCGCACAGTCAGCCAAGGCCAGAATCTAACCCGGGTCCCTGGCACTGTGAGGCAGCTAACCACTGGGACATCGTGCCACTCCATTCAGCCCATCAAGTCTGCACTAACTCTGTGACAAATTTCCCACAACTAATCCACCTAACCTACATATCTTGGGTCATTAATGGACAATTTAGCATGGCCAATCCACCTAACCTGCACATCACCATAAATTGGGTTATCTTCCTTGGAACAAGGAAGGCTGCGGGGGTGACTTGATAGAGGTGTACAAAATGATGAGGGGAAGAGAAAAAGTGGACAGGATAAAATTGTTTCCCTTGGTGGACAATTCTAGCATCAGGGGACATAGATTCAAGATATGTGGCAGAAAGTATAGAGAGGACATGAGGAAGAACTTTGTTATGCAAAGTTTGGTGGGTGTTTGGAATTTGTTACCCGAGTTGGCGGTGGAGGCAGAAACCCTAAACTCTTTTAAAAAGTACCTGCATCTTAAGTGCTGTAAGCTACAGGGCTATGGGCCGAGTTCAGAAAGGTGGGATTAGAAAGGGCACCTCTGTGTCCTCGGGCTGGCATACAATATGGGTTGAATGGTGTCCTGTTCTGTAACTTTTCCAAGGTTCTAAGTGCTTTTCCTGGAGGTAGACTAGCAGCTTCAATAGCAATTTACCTAGCAATGGTGGGAAGCAATTAAGCATGGTAATGAACTACTTCTCTACAATTTTCCAAGCTGCAAGAGATTTTCTTGACAGCAAAAACCTCCCACCCCACCCTGAAAATGGATCATAGGTGGCTATCGAAAGGGGTAAGCACACATTTGAGGGTTGAATTTTATTTGTCAACAATAGTTCACACAGGGTATCTGTCACAAAGGGCAACAGGCCTGCCACACACAGCCATTTCATGGAGACTGTGGTCTCTGCCAATGTTTGCCCTGCTTCAATGGCAGTCACTTCGCTCACGCTGTTGGTGCCACTACTACTCCTGCTGATGGCCAGTCATCACCCACATAGCTGAATGGATGCTGGAACCTGGTCATCATCCCTAAAATGAATGGGACTCCCAGATGCAACTTCTTAATTGGAAGCCTCCTGAAAGATCACATCTGTTGCTCGCCATGACTACCTCCAGGTTGCCAACACAAAATTCATCCAACATTGGGATCCCAACCCACCTGGAGAAATTCAGCCCAGTATGCCTTGTGACATTCCTGATATGTCCAGGAAGTAGACACAATCCTAGCCACAAACTTCAGATCTTCCAATTATTTCCTGTCTCAAAATGGTGTGCATAATGCGTTAACACGCAAGAAGGTGGCACAGTGGCAAGAAGATGGCACAGTGGCACAGTCGTTACAACTGCTGCCTCACATCTCCAGGGACCCAGGTTCGATTCCAGCCTTGTGTAACTACTTGTGTGGTATTTGCTCCTTCTTCCCGTGTCTGCATGGGTTTCCTCCAGGTGCTCCGGTTTCCTCCCAAAGTCCAAAGGTGCAGGTTAGGTGGATTAGCCATGCCAAGTTGCTCCTTAGTGTCCCAAGATGTGTAGGTTCGGGGGATTAGCAGGATAAATAAGGGATACGGCCTGGATGAGATGCTCTGTCGGAGAGTCGGTGCGGATTTGATGGGCCGAGTGGCCTTCTTCTGTACTGAAGGGATTCTATGATAAAAGAATTAAACTCCACAAAATGAGTCTGTGAATAGAATATTTAAACTGAGATGATGTGATATCTTAGTGATGCTCATCTATTGGGGCCCCATTTTATTCATGTGTATGCCTAACTTGATGACATACTTTAATACTTGGATCGAAAATTATTATTGATTGATTAGCTTTAAAGAAGGGAATGTAACCAAAAAGTGAAAGTACAAAAGGGGCAATCACCAAGCAATCACACTACCCAAATAGCTACCATTTTACAGAACTACATGACATTGCAGGAAGAAGCAGCCAATGGAATAATGGAATGAGAATTAGCTTAGAATATTTTTTCTCGTTATCAGTTAGAATGCAAAGCAGTTGGAAATGCTTTACTTAAAAAGGGTTAATGTGATGTCCACACATTCTTAAGGATAATTCGCATTTAGAAAGGATGAAGATTATTTGAAAATTTGACATTCTCACCAAAACAACATTCTATTTCTGTCCATCGGAGCACCTTTTCTAGACTTCATGATCTGTCTTCATCAACAGTCAATTGAACCCTTCTTCAAATACTTCAGTATTGCTTTTGTTGTTACACTTTTTGACTGTGCCTCTCCTCATTTTCAAACTTCTCCTTTGCACAGAGGTGGCACAGTGGTACAATGGTGAGCACTGCTGCCTCACAGCGCCAAGAACCCAGGTTCGATTCCCGGCTGAGGTCACTGTCTGTGTGGAGTTTGCACGTTTTTCCCCGTGTCTGTGTGGTCTTCCTACCACAGTCTGAAAACATGTTGGTTAGGTGCATTGATCCAACCAGGTGCTGGAGTGTGGCAACAGCGGAATTTCGCAGTAACTTCAATGCAGAGTAAGCCTTACTTGTGACAAATAAATAAACTTTTCCTACTTAAGTTATATGGCTTGTATTTTAATTTAATTTTAATTTAGTGTACCACCTTCAAACTTAATACTGTGTGAAGTGTGAGATATTAAAGACAATTAAAAAGATAATTGCTGGTCTTTGTCACACCAGACAGTAGAGTAATGTGATCGCATTAAATTCTATCCCAAACTCCACAGCCCTTTCCACATTTTAACTATGTACTACAAAATAAAAAAGCATGTACTTATAGATGATTCTTCATTGATTTGATAACAGTTTTTGTTTCCACAAGTGATGCAATATTATGAGTCAATTACAATGAGCCTCTGTAGTCAAAATAAAAATCATATTGGCAGCATGATGGCACAGTGGCACTGCTGCCTCACAGTGACAGGGACCCGAGTTCAATTCTGGCCTTGGGTCATTGTCTGTGTGGAGTTTGGACGTTCTCCCGTGTCTGCATGGGTTTCCTCCAGGAGATCCGGTTTCCTCCCACAGTCCAAAGATGTGCGGGTTAGGTGGATTGGCCATGCTAAGTATCAGGAGGATGAGCAGGACAAATATGTGGGGTTATGGCGACAGGACCTAGGTGGGATTGTTGTTGGTGCAGGCTTGATGGGCTGAATGGCCTCCTTCTGCACTGTAGGGATTCTTCTATCAATCTATAGCACTCAGATCACAATGATACCATCTATTTAACACGTGTTCAATTAGTGAAAGATATAGGACGAAGGCATCATTTAGGTGAAATGTTAAGCCGAGTTTCCATGTGCCCTCTCAGGACAATCATTCGAAGAAGAGCAGGTGAATTTTCCTGGTGTTCAAGCCAAGATTTACTTCTCAACTGAAATCACTGAAACTGATTATCTGGTCATTCATTTAAGTTAGTTGGCAGAGCCTTGCTGTGTACAAATTGACTGTCAAATCTGCCTACACTTCAACAGTGAAGATATTGCAAAGTACTTTGCCAGCTGTGAAGTGCTTTGTGATGTCCAAAAAATGAGAAATGCGCTTATATAAATGTGGTTATTTCTTTCTTTGGAAAAAAAAGTCAATTTCGATTGGTATTTATGTAATTATGGTATGATGAGCATGAGAATGAAATTGTTTTGACATTTCTGGAATCTACTGAATATTATAAAAAGGCTAATACAGACACAAAGTACTATGGATGCATGGAAATCTGAAAGAGAAAAGTAGAAAATGCTGGAAAAACTCAGCAGGTCGTAGCACCTGTGGGAAGCTGCGAACTGATTTAAAGACAGAATTTCCCTGGTCCTGCAGATGAGTCAGCTGCCTGAGGCATTCTCACCTTTGAGCTAGCTTGCCAGAAGTGGGGTCATGTGGCTTACACCAAGCAGCCAATTTGTCCCATTAACTGACTAGTTGGGAGAAAGGTAACGGTGTTGCCAGGATATTCCTGATGGCAGACGGACCCTCTCTGAGGCTGGAGCTTGGCGTGTAAGTGGAGCCGATCGCCCCTTGGAATGCCAGTGGGTGATCGTCTTTTTCTAACTCACCCCAGCATGGACTTGCCAGGATATGTTTTTAAGTTTATTTATTAGTGTCACAGTAGGCTTACATTAACACTGCAATGAAATTACTGTGAAAATCCCCTAGTCGCCACACTCCAGCACCTGTTTGGGCACACTGAGGGAGAATTTAGCATGGCCAATGCACCTAACCAGCACATCTTTCAGGGAGGAGACCGGAACACCTGGAGGAAACCCATGCAGATATGGGGAGAACGTGCAGACTCTGCACAGTCACTCAAGCCGGGAATCAAACCCAGGGCTCTGGCATTTGAGGCCACAGTGCTAACCACTGTGTCACAATGCCACCCATGGAGATGGCCGCAGCTGCAGTCAAAAGCCATTCTGTAGAAGGGTCCCACTCCACAATGATGGCCTAACAGCCAAGGACAGGCGTGTTTTCTTTCAAATCTTTTAACAAAGCGCGCATCCATTTTGATATGTCCTCAAGACCCTCTGGTGGGGCACCTCCCCAGGTGAGCCTGCTGGCCAAATATCACTGCAGGCCCTTTTACTGAGCCTCTCTCTTTCCTGGTCTGCCCGCCATTCTTAATTGAAGGCAACTTATGACAGCAACTCCTTACATCCCTGCCTCTGGAAAGATCACCTCCGACATTCTGCCACAGCCACATCCGGTGTCTCAACCCAGAACTGAGGCCAAAATCAGGATTGCATCCCAATCAGGAAAGGGTAGCCCTAAAGATTCTGACAAAAGGTCATGGACCTGAGGCGTTAGCTCTGTTCCTCCCTCTGCAGATGCTGCCAGACATGCTGTGTATTACCAGCATTTTCTGTTTCTTTGTGAAAATGTTATTATTTTGTCTCTTACAAACTTTTATATTAACTTTCTTCTTAAGAAGAGTTACGTTTATATTATTTTGTGAAACGTCCATGTGGTTTAAGTTTATTTATTATTGTCATAAGTAGGCTTACATTAACACTGTATTGAAGTTACTGTGAAAATCCCCTAGTCGCCACACTCTGGTGCCTGTTCAGGTACACTGAGCAAGAATTCAACATGGCCAATGCACCTAACCAGAACGTCTTTCTGATTGTGGGAGGAAACCGAAGAAAACCGAGGAAATCCATGCAGACACAGGAGAACATGCAGACTCTTCACAGACAGTGACCCGAGCCGGGAATCAGAACCTAGGTCCCTGATGCTGTGAGGCAGCAGTGCTAATCACTGTGCCACCATGCTGGAGTAGGTTCCTTGCAAGAATGAGAAAAGATGGCATTTGCATTTATACCATAGATGACTTTAATTTTACATGATGGCAAATAATCTACCTAGTTTGTTTTCCCAATGCTTTCTTCCATGTAATCTGTTATGGATTACACAGATAACTATTTCTCTTTAGCGTAATAATCTTGCAAGGTGAGCTTCACCCTTTTTGTTACGTACTGCGCATCAGTGAGAAAGCACTAAAAAAAAAGCCACTGCAGTTTTGTTTTAGTGACTGAAGTTGGGTAAAGAGCTTCAATTCTGACTACAGTTCTGTCAGGCTAAGTGAACACACATTGTACCTATAGAAGTAGGACCTGAATATTAGCATATCTGCCGACTTTTGATGCCCTCCAGGGAGCTTCAACCTGAAGCGAAATGGAGGGGTTCTGCTGAATTTCTCAGCATTCTACATCACTGGAGAAGCCCGGTCCCCATCAGAAATAATTGATGATGGAAAACCTCACCATATAACAAATGCAGAATAGGTTTCATAAATGAGAGTTCTTTTTTAACAGTTAAGAGATATCTTTAGACTACTATCTTTTAGAGGATAAGTGCATATCATATATATTCAACCACATTTGATTCCTGTGTGTACTATCTCCTGAAAGAGAAATTATAAAATCTGCAATGGTTCTTCTATAATGATGCAGCATTGTCCTTTTAATCAAATTATTCTCTGTCACAGTCAGCTCATTACTATGGTGTTCCCAAGCACCAATTTCCTATTCACTTTTACACTGCACAATCTGTTTGATGTTTTAATGGTCCGTTTAATACTGTGCATTGTTTATCGAAGCTAAAACCTGTCAAGTTGCCACAGCGAACTTGAATTTAAATGAAATCTCCAATGATTCTGTGAAGGTATCAGATGGAATACTATTCAGTAATCAACATTATAATGAATCTGAAATATAAAAATGCTGAGAAAAGAGATAACAGCATGCAACAGTGAAAACATATGCCTGCAGCCAAGGAGGTTGATATCATGAATTTGTTTGTTTCAGTACATACTTGGAAAATGGAACTAGAGAGGCAAAATAATGGCTTTAAGAAACAATGGAGACAAGAGGAGAGGCTCTTCTTTGCTCTTGTAATTATTAAAGTCAAATATTAATTAATCTCATAGCAATATATAGAAGAGAGGAGTCGGTTCCTTACAAAGATGAGAAAAGATGACATTTGCATTTATAACATTGATAACTTTAATTTTACATGATGGCAAATAATCTGCATAGTTTGTTTTCCCAATGCTTTCTTCCAACGGGAAACATGTCTCTATAATATCATATATTGGTTGTGTAAATCCATTACCTGTGCCAAAACCATGAACGAGTTGTTAAGTGCTATGAACTTTGATGTCGATGACCAATATATATAACAAAAAAATTAAAAGTAAAAGCAAAAGAAAATTTTAAAACATGGAGATAAATTAATTTGGGGAAAGCCAACTTGAATGTGGTAAGAATGGTTCTGGGCTGAATGAACTGGAGTCAAAGATTGGCAAGCAAAATGATAGCCTAACAGTGGACTGCCTTTAAAGAAGAGATAGTTCAGGCTCAGTCAAGATATATTCCCTCAAAAGGGAAGGATGGGGCAAATGAATGCACAGCTCCTGGATATCAAAAGAGATAGAAATTAAGATAAGGAAGAAAAAGTAGGCTGATGACAGGTGCCAGATAGAAAATACAATTAAGAACCAGGCTGAAAAAAAAGGTTCAGAGAGGAGATGAAAAAAAGCAAGTATGGAAAGAGACAGGCAGTTAACATAAAGAGCTGTCTGTGTGGAGTTTGCACATTTTTCCTGTGTTTGCGTGGGTTTCCTCCGGGTGCTCCAGTTTCCTCCCACAGTCCAAAGATGTGCAGGTTAGGCGGATTGTCCATGCTAAAATTGCCCCTTAGTGTCAGGGGGACTAGCTTGGGTAGATGCATAGGGTTGTGGGGACAGAGCCTGGGTGGATTGCGGTCGGTACAGACTCGATGGGCCAAATGGCCTCCTCCTGCATTGTAGGGATTCTAAGATTCTAAGGATTCCCAATGTCTTCTACAGACATATGAAGAGAAAAAGGGCAGTGAAAGGTTTGATTAGGAACCAAAAAGGGGAAGCGGTGGGGGGGGGGGGGGGGGGGGGGGGAAGGTGGTTATATCTGAGGTATAAAATGAATACTTTGCATCTGTCTTTATCAGGGAAGAAGATACTTCCCAGGCCATGGTGAAAGAGGAGTTCATTCAGACACTAGGAGGATTTAAAATTGATAAGGAGGAGGTATGGGATAGGTTATTGTTATGACCACAGCAGATGTTATTGCTGAGAAAACCAGACCCCAGAGTGAGATCTGTTTCGCTGATCACAAACCATTTTTTCAGTTGTGAAAATGAGGAAGAAGAGCTACTGACCCTAAAAGCATAGAACTCTAGAAACACCTTTAGATTTTTTTTAAATTATAAAATAAGGAAAAACACTAAGGAAAAAGATTAAAGTTACACATTTTAAAAGGTTTATTTATTAGTGTCACAAGTATGCTTACATTAACACTGCAATGAAGTTACTGTGAAAATCCCCTAGTCGCCACATTCCACCACCTGTTTGGGTACACTGAGGGAGAATTTAGCATGACCAATGCATTCAACCAGCACATCTTTCAGACTGTGGGAGGAAACCAGAGCTCCCAGAGGAAACCCACGCAGACACAGGGAGAACGTGCAGACTCCTCTCAGACAGTGAGCCAAGCCAGGAAGTGAACTGGGGTCCCTGGCACTGTGAGGCAGCAGTGCTAACCACCGTGCCGCCCCAATTAAAACAGTCTTATAGAACAATTCCCCCCAAAAAACTCTGCTTGGTCAAAAATCAAGTAAACTACATTCTTGGCAACAACCCCCTTATAGATTTTTACCCATAAAAATCCAGTAATATTACCCAAGTCAAGAAATTGTTGTTTAATAAAGGTATGCCATGCAATTTCTCAAACTCTTCTGCTTTGATGTGGAATTCCAAAAGGAGGTTCAGAAACAAACTATTTTTTTTTTAAAAGACTCTTCTGGCTTCACATTAGGTGACTGTCTCCAATGCAAAATTGTTACAGCAGCTCACACAGAAAGGTAAACTTGTCTTCACAGATTTTCCCCATAGACACACCACACAGTTAAACATCCCTCCTTGACTGAGAGGGGATTTGATAGAGGTATTCAAAATCATGAGGGGTCTGGATGGAGTAGAAAGGGAGAAACGGTTTCCACACATGGAAGGATCATAAATGAGAGGGCACAGATTCATGGTAACCTGCAAAAGTGATTTGAGAAAAAGCTTTTTATAGTGAATAATTAAGGTCTGGAATACATTGCCTGAGAGTATGGTGGAGATTGGTTCAATCGAGACGTTCAAAAGGGAATTTGATTGTTATTTGAAGAGAAATAATGTGCAGGGGTACCAGAAGAAGGCAGGAGAATGGCATTAAGTAAGTGGCTCTTTCAGTGAGCAGGTGCAGACACAATGGGCTGAATGGTCTCCTGTGCTGTAGAAATTCTGTAATATTTTAGAAATTTTCGTCAAAATTTCTAACATGGTCTTTTTCTCGCATTAAATTTTTAAAAATTGTTTTATTTGCCTCAACCAAATTTCCTGTTTTTCCACAGTGACTCATTTCTCACAAGGTCACAGCATCATTTCAATAACATTTGAAGATGATAAATTCTCTACAGAGACATGTGAGAAGTATGGTTACTATTATAACAATCTCATCAAGACTATTAGTAAAAACACGAATAATGTGTATAACTCCCTATTGTATTAATTAATCTGAGCAGTCTACCATACTATTAACTACCAATTTTTTTAAAAATGAAATTTGTCATCAATTTTCTTTTCTCATCAAACTGAGAGTCCCACTGGTGAGGAAGGAAATATTTTCCACCTGTACACCTCACCCAGTCACAACACATACTGGAAAATTACTGTCCATTTTACGGTTGGAAAATCAACAACAGCACCTTTTCAATTTTCCAATATGTGCTGCGTCACAAGCTCAGAAAATCATCCCAGTCAGTACCCAGCATTTCCAGGTCAGATTTAGCAGAGGGCGTATGCAGAATAAAGCTACCTCAACTTTGCCCCATAAATGTACGCTAATCACTAGTGTGCCAGTTTGACATTTCAATTTTCCATGCCTCAGCACCACTTATAGCCTCTCTGAGTAAGGCTGCCATATTATACATAATTTTAGTGAGGTGGACCTAAATGTACGAGGAACTTAGTCAAATTTGCTCAAACTTTAAAAAGCCAACAGGGAGAGGAGACTTCCCTTCTGCCGGTATAGGCTAGATTCAAATCAGGCTCTAAAATATGTAAGAATGGCACATACCTGAACTCTTCCACAAGCATATTTTAATATCTTTGACAATCATTATGTGTTTTGAACAGTTTGAAATAAATAAATGGATGATTATCATACAATGACTAAAATGGAAATGATTAATTACCCCTTATTAAAAAAACAAAGACAATGTGACTAATATTAATTAAATTATCTATACTTTTGCACATTTAGTGTGTTTTATGTGTTGACCATCTATTTTGGGAGTATCAGATTCTTTATCTTTCCATTTCCCAGACGAAATGTTGTCTGGTACACATTCTCAACAACTGTGTCAAAAATATTGGTTAATGTTTCCTGCTTAATTGTTCCTCATAATTGTTTTGTTTAATTTATTATGGCAGATATATCTTAAAGGCTTTGTTCTGTGCTGTAACCCTTCTGTGATTTGAGTGAGGCATCAGAAATGTCATTGTTCCCAGCTCATGATCAGAATTCATTTTCCATGTCCTGTTTTCCATATGGGCAATGATGTTCAAAAGCAGCGATAAAATTATCGAAGCAATGAAATGTTTTTCCATATTTGGCTAAATAGTGAACAAGCATAATAATTTCATCTGGTTGCGGCTGCTGTGTCTCATTAATCAGCAGCTTCAACTTTTATAGTAGGCCCCATACATTGAAAATGTAATCGCACGATGCGAGGACACAAGCAGAAAATTAACTAGCTTCACATGGGATTGGAGATAGTTGCATTTGTAGACATCTGGCATAGATAACTATATCAAATATAGCTAGTACTGCATAGGCCAAGAAAGAAAATCAAAAACAAGACCGTCAATCCCAAGGAGACAAATAAACTTATCGCAACATTGTGCTTGTCTCCAAATCAACAACCTGCACAAAAAGTTTATAAACAAGCATGAGACCAAGACCACTGAAATGGAAACAGAGTGAAGGGTAATTTGGAAAAAACTATCTAAGTAACCACTTCCAATAAAGTACATGAAGACCAACTGAAACGCAAAAGCTGCATGCACCACAGCCGTTATAAAAATCACAGGTTTGATCTATGCCTGTCAGAACAATGTCAACAAGGATGTGGTCAGACTAGATTGCTCCTGGACATTCGTCTGGTACTGCTGGCAAATCCATCCATTGTGGGCAGTGACACCGTGGACATATTTCATTTTCAGCACTGAGCTCCGATAAATTTAATCTCTGATCTGATAGGCATATCTCCAGGGTCACGAGGGCAGTCTGAGATATTCAGACCAGCACAACTCTTATTGTGAGTAGTGAGAAGGTGCATTCCATTCTATAGAAATCCCTGACCTGTTTGGATGAGTGAAAGTTTACAATGGTGATGGATGACAGGCCAGCCAGGACACCATTGGAATAGTCCAGTTTAGAGGTGACAACAGGGCAACATTTTCGAAGCAGATGTGCAGAGGCCAGGGTGGAGGTGGGTGATGTTACAAAGGTGGCAATAGGCGGTCTTTGTCATGCAGAGGATACAGGATCAAAAGCTCACCTTGGGTCAAGTAGACCATACACATTGTAGAATTCTTAGCAGCCTGAGGAAGTGCACATACAAACATACTAAATAGGAGCAGTAGTAGGTCATTCGGCCCCTCGAACCTTATCCACCATTCAGTAAGATTATTGCTGATCTGTTTGTGTTGAGTTCCACATACCCATCTGTCCCTGATAACCTTTGATTCCCTTTCCCAACAATAATCTATCTAACAGTGCTTTAAAAATATTCAGCAACCCTGCTTCCACCACCTTCTGAGGCAGAGAGTTCCAAAGTCACACTAACTAGGCAATTATGGCTCATTCAAGACTGGTTGAGAGACAAGCTATCTGTGAGCGCAAAAGTAGTGGAGTTTGAATAGGAGTGATGGAGAGGTAAAGCTGGATGCCATGAATGTTCATGAAGGACTTGATTCCAAGTCTATTGATTATGATGCCAAGGAGCAGCATGAATATTGGAGAAAGGGGGCTAATGAGGGATCTGAGAGGGTGCAGTGTGCTCAAGTTTCCTTCATTTTTTTGTGGCTGTTTGCTTTACATCCCAAATTCCAGGTTTCCGGTCTCAAATGCACAGGAAATTCCATCCCAAGGAATCATCCGTGTTATGGTTCACTAATGTCCTTTAGGGAAGGAAATCTGTTGTCCTTACCCAGTCTGGCCTACATGTGACTCCAGAGCCTAAGCAATGTGGTTGATTCTCAACTGCCTTCGGGCAACTAGGGATGGGCAATAAATGCTGGCCAGCTAGCAACACCAATGTCCCATGAATGAATTTTAAAAATTGTAGATGAGAACATGTGTAAGTTAGACCAGCTAAAGGAGACAAGTTCCTTCACTGAAGGAAGGCCATTAGTGAACCAGTTCAGATTTACAATAATCTGGCAGCTGTCATTGTCATTTTCTTTCTTGTATCAGTCACAGGTTGCCAAATTTATTGAACTCCATTTCACAACTGACTAAGGTGGGTTTTAAATTGGTGACCTTGGTGATCCTGAAGTATAAACGCTACAATACTGTGCTGATTTCATTATTTTATACAACAAAAAAGTTCAGAACATGTGAAGCAGACAACCTCGCCTTAATCCCATATGCCTCAGAAGGAGCAGGAAGGGAAAGCACTAAATTTACAAGAGTAAGATGTTTCCATCCATTTTTAAAGCTCTTACTGTCATTAAGAACAAAGAACAAAGAAAATTACAGCACAGGAACAGGCCCTTCGACCCTCCAAGCCTGCACCGACTTAACTAAAACCCCCTACGCTTCCGGGGACCATATCCCTCTATTCCCATCTCATTCATGTACTTGTCAAGACACCCCTTCAAAGTCACTTCCATATCCGCTTCCAGTACCTCCCCCAGCAACGAGTTCCAGGCACCCACCACTCTCTGTGTAAAATATCTGCCTCGTACATCTCTAACTTGCCCCTCGCACCTTAAACCTCTGCCCCCTAGTAATTGACTCTTCCACCCTGGGAAAAAGCTTCTGACTATCCACTCTGTCCATGCCTCTCATAATCTTGTAGACTTCTGTCAGGTCTCCCCTCAACCTCCGTCACTCCAGTGAGAACAAACCAAGTTTCTCCATTCTCTCCTCATAGCTAATGCCCTCCATACCAGGCAACATCCTGGTAAATCTTTTCTGTACCCTCTCCAAAGCCTCCACATCCTTCTGGTAGTGTGGCGACCAGAATTGAACACTATATTCCAAGTGCGGCCTAACTAAGGTTCTATAAAGCGGCAACTTGACTTGCCAATTTTTAAACTCAATACCCCGGCCGATGAAGGCAAGCATGCTGTATGCCTTCTTGACTACCTTCTCCACCTGCATTGCCACTTTCAGTGACCTGTGTACCTGTACACCCAGATCCCTTTGGCTATCAATACTTCTAAGGGTTCTGCCATTTACTGCATATTTCCTATCTGTATTAGACCTTCCAAAATGCATTACCTCACATTTGTCCGGATTAAGTTCCATCTGCCATCTCTCCGCCCAAGTCTCCAACTGATCTATATCCTGCTGTATCCTCTGATGGTCCTCATCGCTATCCGCAAATCCACCAACCTTTGTGTCGTCTGCAAACATACTAATCAATCCAGTTACATTTTCCTCCAAATCATTTATATATATTACAAACAGCAAAGGTCCCAGCACTGATCCCTGAGGAACACCACTTGTCACAGCCCTCTATTCAGAAACGCACCCTTCCACTGCTACCCTCTATCTTCTTTGACCGAGCTAGTTTTGTATCCACCTTGCCAGCTCACCTCTGATCCCATGCGACTTTAATTAAGTCCTTATTAAATGGAAAGACCAAGCTAATAGTTAAAAAGATAGTTACAAAGCATAGAATCCCTACAGTATAGAAGGAGGCCATTCAGCCCATCGAGTCTGTACCAACCACAATCCCACCAGGCCCTATTCCCATGATCCTGCACATTTACCCTGCTAATTCCCCTGACACTTGAGTTAATTTAGCATGGCCAATCAACCTAACCTGCACATCTTTGGACTGTGGGAGGAAACCGGAGCACCCAGAGAAAACCCATGTAGACACGGGGAGAAAATGCAAACCCAACACAAACAGTGACCTGAGGCTGTAATATGAACCTGGGTCCCTCACACTGTGAGGAAGCAGTGCTAACCACTGTGCCATTGTGCTTTAAGCAATTTTACTGTATCACTTTCTATTGCTTGCTATTGGTTGATTTTTGGTGAATGCTGATTTTTGATTAGAACATTTTTTAAATCACTGATTGGAGCTTTAATTCCTTTGTGCTACATATTGATCAATATGCTCTGTATTTGCTCTGTGGCTGTTTTATGAATGAAAAAATTCAATCAATCAAATGCACGTCCCCAAAATCTATATGGGTCACATTATGTGATGGCCAAGTAGCTGAGGGGTGAAACCGCCCTTGGTGAATGAAGCGCGCCTATACCTTTCAACATGTATTGATCCCTCGGCCCAAACAGGTCTCAGCTCATAAAACTGGCTCTACCCTAAGCTACAGAGCCTTATATGTGTGATCCCTGCAATCACACTTGTTCAGAGACTCTCTTGTATTAACTGACAGGTTGTCAAACATAGCAGGAAGCAAAATCATTTTTCTGATTTCTTTAAAAAACTAACCTCACTAAGACCACATTATGGGTGGCCTGGTGGTACAGTGGTTACCACTGCTGCCTCACAGCGCCAGGGACCTAGGTTCGATTCCTGGCTTGGGTCACCGTCTGTGTGGAGTCTGCATGTTCTCCCTGTGTCTGTGTGGGTTTCCTCCGGGTGCTCCGGTTTTCTCCTACAGTCCAAAAGACGTGCTGGTTAGGTGCATTGGCCATGCTAAATTCTCCCTCAGTGTACCCGAACAGGCACCAGAGTTTGGTGACTAGGGGGTTTTCACAGTAACTTCATTGCAGTGTTAATATAAGCTGACTTGTGACACAAATAAATAACTTTAAAAAACGAATTGTTTTTTCTGTTTCTTTAAATGCATTCTTATGCCGTCAGTATAAGTCACATTAACAATGGAATATCTTCCCAGATTGCAGGTTCTTTAACATGTTGTGCCTAATGTGTCGAAATGATGGCTGACTGAGTTGAAACTTTAATTTTGATACTTAAAGAAGAAAAATATGATGCACGATCAGCATTTCCCCAGGGCCCCAGTTGCCTATAATGTCGTATGTTCATTTTTATCTTTAGGCACAAGATTGTGAAATACGATACACAAAAGGACATCACCGAACACAAAAGCACACCAGTGTGCAGGGATTCCCTGCATGTTTGTCCTCTGGCGTTAACAGCGACTCCTCCTTGGCTGCATCCTGTCTGCAGAATGGTCGATGGCCACATAGTCATAGAATCATAGAGGTTTACAGCATGGAAACAGGCCCTTCGGCCCAACTTGTCCATGCCACTCAGTCCCAATTGCCCACATTTGGCTCTTCTTCCTCCATACCTATGTTACTGTCTAAATGCTTTTTAAAAGACAAAATTGTACCCACCTCTACTACCACCTCTGCCAGCTCGTTCCAGACACTCACCACCCTCTGTGTGAAAACATTGCTCCTCTGGGCCCTTTTGTATCTCTCCCCTCTCACCTTAAACTAATGTCTAGTTTTAGACTCCCCTACCTTTGGGTCATCAGTTCCTGTGATACAAGGATATCTGAAAGCAAGACTTCAATTTGACTGGAATTGGAGTCGAAGCACGGGAAGGCTTTGCTGCTGAACAGACTGCCTGGAGACAAGTGATCAGGAAAAGTATGGAAAAAAGTAGACAACAAAAGAAATAACCAGAAGGTGGAAAAGACAGCACTTCAAAAGGGAAAAAAAACATCAGTTGTCCTCAAGCCAATACCATTCATCACTGCCAGCGGCAGAAGAGACTGCCACTCACAGATTGGTCTCCACAGCCACAACAGACTATGTTCAGTACAGAAGTGATGTAGATCCTGGGCACAGTCCATCGCTTCCCGAGATGGATGGATGCCTACTACTACTATATGAGATTGTCAGGAAATTTGAGCATATCTTGACATTGGCTGAACAGAAGCTGGAATGGGTGCATTTACTGGGTTATACCCGTAGTGAAATTTCCAGGCCAGGGAGTGTAATACAGAAAGGCACACAACATTTATAATAAGCAATTTTCTATCCATGATCATGAATGGTACTACAGTGAGCTTGCCGAATTTACTCAATGCAATAAAATATTGTGATTAGGCCTGTTGGGAGCAATGGTGGATTATCTGTGAAATGGTCAAGGTTGAATAGTATTTAATAGTAATACTCAACAGATCTCCTGGGGTTTAAAATTTCTCAGTATTATTTTTGACCCAGATCAAATTCCTAACAGGATGACGACTTTGTTAAAACATTGCACGCAGGAATTTGATCTACATGTGTTAACCAAGGTGCTAAATATAGTACGCAGAGAAATTTCAACCCCTCGATGCCATCTTTCAATTATATTCTAAGGTCAGAGAATAATAATATCATGAGTGTATCACTGTCAAAATTTTACCTGGAGTTTTCTAATGTCTCCAACAGATTAATTAAATTGGTGGTTTAAGCTGCAAAGCGAATGTTGGAACAAGCACAAAAGTGGGTTGAACAACCTTTTCTCATTCTTTGCTTTCATACACAGTTGCTTGCTCAACTCCGTCCCCAAGAATGATGTACTCTCCTGTGTGTTCTGTTTTACACAATCTCTATTGTGATATTAAAATAATAAAAGGGTGGCTGGCCTGCCCATGGCCAATTGAAGTCCTTAAGTGGCCATTATATTCTTCATTCAAGGGATATGGGCTTTGCTGGCTGGGTCAGCATTTGTTGTCCTTCCCTAATTGCCCTTGAGAAGGTGGTGGTGAGCTGTCTTCTTGAACCTCCGCAGTCCATGTGGTGTAGGTACACCCACTGCTGTTAGAAAAGGAGTTCCAGGATTTTGACCCAGTCACAGTGAAGGAACAGTGATATATTTCCAAGTTTGGGTGGTGAGTGACTTGGAGGGAACTTCCAGGCAGATGGTGGTGTTCCCATGTATCTGCTGCTCTTGTCCTTCTATATGGTAGCAGTCATGGGTTTGGAAGGTGCTGCCTAACGAGCCTTGTTGAGTTCCTGCAGTGCATCTTGTAGATGGTGCACACTGCAGCTACTGTATGTTGGTAGTGGAGGAAGTGAATGTTTGTGAATGTGGTGCCAATCAAATGGGCTGCTTTACCCTGGATGTTGTCAAGCTTCTTGAGTGTTGTTGGAGCTGCACCCATCCAGGTATGGGGAGTGTATTCCACCACACTCCTGACCTGAGACTTGTAGATGGTAAACAGGCTTTGGGGAGCCAGGAAGTGAGTTACTCACCATAGGATCCCTAGTCTCTGACCTGCTCTTGTAACCACAGTATTTACTACAGCTAGTATAGTTCAGTTTCTGGTCAATGGTAACCCCAGGATGTTGATAGTGGGGTTTCAGTGATGGCAATGCCATTGAATATCAAGGGCGATGATTAGATTCTCTCTTGTTGGAGATGGTCATTGCCCAGTGCATATTTAGCATCAAGGTTACTTCTCACTTGTCATTCAAAGCCTGGATATCGTCCAGTTTTATCATGGACTGTTTCAGTATGTGGGGAGTTGTGAAGAGTGTTGATCATTGTGCAGTTATCAGTGAACATCCCCATTTCTGACCACATGATGGAATCAAGACCTAAGACACTATCCTGAGGAACTCCTGCAGTGATGTACTGGAACTGAAAAAATTGAGCTCCAACACTCGCAGCCATATGCCTTTGTACGAGATGCAATGGTCACAGAAGGGATTCCTCCTGCTGCTGCAGGTATTTTACCATTGACAGGGTGCTCACACACTATGTGGCAAGGCTGCCAGGTAAACCCTGGCAACCTGGCTGCAGCCTTGGGACAGGGGACGAGATATCTGTCCTATTTCATTCATCGTCTCTGATCCCACGATTATAGCTCTCCCCCACTCACTAGGATTGGTCAGGCAAGCTCCAGTCAAGCCCCAGCGAAGCTGCCTCCAATGATGTTCACAACCAATCTCCTCCATGGCTCTTCCTGGGGAGCTGTTGCAGCCCCAGCACTGGTTATCATTGCTGAGCCTGGAGCTGCTGGCTATTCGTTTGGCTGGTGGTTCTCTGAGCTGGGGGCGGTGACGTGACCGTAGCCACTTAACTGATCATAGGTTCCTGATATTGTGGAGGTCGGAGTGGAAGATTTGGGGGGTGAGAGGAGGATGTCTGGGGTGGGAGGTGAGGGCGGGGTGGGGGGGGGGGGTCGCAGGCGGTGGAGTGGAATTGGTGTTGGCCTATGTAAAAACTTCCAACCAATATGTTTTTAACAGTGATGTTGACTCAGGAATAAATCTTGATCAGGGAGAACATCCCAGCTCTTCTTCAGAATAGTACTCGAGGATTCTTTAAGATCTACATTCAGTTTAATGGGTTTCAGTCCAAGGGTTGATCCCTCAAGCAGTGAAGCACTCCCTCAGTGCTGCATTGTCCACATAAATAAATTATGTGCACAAGATTTTGGAGTGAGTTTTGAAACCACAGCGTGCCGATTGAGAGATGAGAGTGCTGCCAGTGCTGACACAGACGAGACGTCGCATTTGAAATGTTGTCATCTCTTTCTTCCAGATGTAGTAATTAAAATGTTCTGCTTTTATTTGTGTTTCCACGATTATTTATCCATCATCTAACATGCATAACTTGAGTCTAATCCTTAAGTCCAGAGTTGTAAACCTAGAGAGAGCTATTAGTATACCACACTGTGTCGACAATAGGAGATCTATGTCTTGCTAGCTTGTTGCTGGTCATAATATTGTTGCAGGTCCTTTCAATACTGATGTGCTTTTGTGCACAGATTGTGCAGCAAGGTTATTTGACATGTAAATCTGCTCATTATTGGCCCTTAAGCGGGGGGGGGGGGGGGGCAAAGCCTGCAATGTTTTTGACTTTGTGCATTGTAGTAATCCTATACATATGCAACAGGCATCAGAGCCCAGCCTGCTTTCTGCTTATCAGGAATCAGAAACTAATGTTTGCAGCATTGACCAAGAACCTTAAATGCCTCAGTATTTCTTTTTGCACTGACATAACAAGTTTGTGCAGTCGAAGCCCGAATCTATGTGTATAAAATGTGCCCCCCAAAGTCCTGGTGGTACAATGTTCCAAAGAAGCTGTGTCACAGCACAGAAATCCGAAACATGCTGTGCACGGTGCAACAAACACGCACAAGAAATTGAGGGAATACCTGTGTGGTGGCAGCAAGTCAGAGTAACGTTATGGCCCACTTTGACCGACAGCTCACTGTTTTAAGAATTGTTTGTTGTCATTGGTATAATGGAGAAGAATGAGCAAGAGTAAAGACAATTTGCCAGGAATCATAGAATCATAAAATCCCTACAGTGCAGAAGGAGACCATTTGGTCCATCGAGCCTTGACCAACAATAATCCCACCCAGGCCCTACCCCACAACCCCACCTATTTACCCTGCTAATCCCCCTGACAAGAATGGCAGGTGGCACAAAAGGCATTCTGACCATATCTGCTAATACACTATCTACTATATCTCCAGACACAGGCACACCTTCCTGAACAGAGAACACTGAACCAGTCTTGTATTTTCTGCCAAGCTTGTTATTCCAGCTATTGTTACGGCCAGAGTTCTTCTGCCCCGTACAGAAGTGGTTTTCCCTCTGATGCATCTTCAATGTCTGCAGCTCCAAAAATGTCAAGGCGAGAGGCTCATGGGCAAAAAGGTTCTGGTTTGCTGGAATTTCACAGCACTAACCTTCCTCTTGCTCTCTCTCATGAAAGCCCAACAGTTCAAATAACCGCTGAAGATATTTAGATACAGCTCAGCTGCTTCTTAAGTGTGACCTCTTCATTGACCAGCCGTTCACTCGCTCTCTCATGAGAAAGGTTGTGGCAATCTCCAGGCAATACTTCCAAATGCTTGATGCGCTCAACACTTTAAACAATGATCATTTTCAAAACTTCAAAGACAAAGGTATTTTTTTTTTAAAAGAGAAGAAGGGGTGAAGTTTAACTTCATGATCATAGAAATCCTACAGTGCAGAAGGAGGCCATTCGGCCCATTGAGTCTGCACCGACCACAATCCCACCCAGGCCCAACCCCCCACATATTTACCCGCTACTCCCTCTAACCTATGCATCTCAGGGGCAATTTTAACCTGGCCAATCAACCTAACCCACACATCTTTGGACTGTGGGAGGAAACCGGAGCACCCGGAGGAAACCCACGCAAACACGAGGAGAATGTGCAAACTCCACACAGACAGTGACCCGAGCCGGGAATCGAACCCAGGACCCTGGAGCTGTGAAGCAGCAGTGCTAACCACTGTGCTACCGTGCTGCCCGTGATATGCCGGGGACTAGGAGAACTGATAGTATGTGGGAAACGCTGAAGTAAGCTCAATGCATTGAACCCAGCCACTGCACCAAGATATTGGGTGGGATTCCAAAGATGTGCAGGTGGATTGGCCATGCTAAATCGCCTCTTAAGGTGGAATTTTCCCGTCCCGCCTGCCACGGGAATCATAGCGAGTGGGACACAGACCATGCAAAGGTCCGTTGACCTCAGGCGGGATTTTCTGGTCTCGGGGAAAGCGTGGCCGGAAAATCCTGCCCTTAGTGTCAAAGGTAGTTAGGTGGATTAGCCATGGTAAATGTGTGGGGTTACTGATGGGTGGGGGCAGGGGTGGACCTGGGTACGATGTTGTTTCGGAGAGTAAGTGTAGACTTGATGGGCCAAATGGTCTTCTTCTGCACTGTAGGGATTCTATGGATTCTAATTTCCGATCTCAACTGTGCCCACCCCGCTGCAAGAGAGGACGGAGAACTTGGCGCTCCAGCCAAAACTCCACTCACCTTCAGCGGCACCAGGGAATCTCAGCCGTGAACGAGGATGGAGATTTTCGGCCATTTTTCCCAGGTTTTCCAAGCAAGCATGAGCACGCACAGGAGGCGAACTCAACTCCAGTATTTAAAGATACCTTGAGAAAATGAAATTTGATGGATTCAGGGGCTGGATTTTATGGGGCACCGTGCCCCACAGAGGGGGAGCCCACCCGTGATTCCAATGGCTGTGGCATTGTAATGTAACATTGGGACTGGTGTTAAATGCTTTAAGGTGAAGTTTCCACCAGCCACCCTCTGAGAAAAGAAAAATGAACTCCTTTTCATCTCTTTCTTAAATGGAGAAACTTTGGGTGGGATTTTCCGCACCTGCAGCCGCTTGTTTCAGAGGTGGCTTACCATTGGCTGGCAATGGGATCTTCTGGTCCATTTTCTATGCACACCTCCCCCCGCCCCCCCCCCCCCGCTAAGAAACCCGCAGCGGGTACTCGCCATTGGTGGGACTGGGAGATTCTCCTGGCAGGAACAGCCAGAAAATTCCAGCCTTTATTTTTCAAAGTTTTCAAAGTTTTTTTTCAGTTTTCATTAGTTTTTTAAAACTTGTTCCAGATATCCCCACAAGTCAATACGTTCTCCCAACAACCCTGGCAAGCCCATCCTTTCATGTTTCAATATGAGGAAAGGTTAGACAAGTTAGACATGTATCCACTGGAGCTTTGAAGAGTAAGAAGCAACATATATGATCCTGAGAGGTCTTGACAGGGTGGGAGAATCTAGAACTCGGGGGTCATTGTTTAGAAATAAGGGGTCACCCATTTAAAGTGGAGATGAGGTGAAATTATTTCACTCAGAAGGTCGTGAGTCTTTCGAACTCTCTTCCTGAAAAGCTGGTGGAAGCAGGGTCTTTGAACATCCTTAAGGCAGAGGTGGATAGATTCTTGGCAAGCAAGAGGGTGAAAGGTTATCGGGGATAGGCAGGCTACAGATTTGAGGTTACTATCAGGTCAGTCATGACCTTATTAAATGGCGGAAAAAGCTAATGGGGTTGAAAGGCATACTCTGTCTCCTTGTCCATAAGTTTGCATGCAGCAGAACCTCTTTCTTAGCCCTATCTATGTCACTGGTACCTGTATGGACCACAACTTTTTCTTTCCCATCCCACTCCAAGTTCCTCTCCAATCCAGAGGAAAAGTCCTTAACCCTGATATCGGTAGGCAACACAGCCTTCAAGACTCACATTCTTGGTTGCCGAGAATAGTATCTCTCCCCTCAACTGTACTGTCCCCTACTGCAACTATATTCCTTTTCATTCCCCCCACTTGAATGGTCTCCAATATCATGGTACTGTGGTTAGTTTTTTCACCTTGCCACAGTTACTCTTCTTATTCACATATGTTGCAAGAACCTTAAGCCTCTTGGACAATTGAAAGGGCTGATACATAGAATATAGAATATTGTGTGCAGTTTTGGTCTCCTTTTCTGAGGAAGGATGTTCTTGCTCTCGAGGAAGTGCAGTGAAGGTTTACCAAGCTGATTCTGGGGATGGCGGGACTGATGTATGAGGACAGATTGACTAGGTTAGGATTTTTTTCGCTGGATTTCAAATGTATGAGGTGGGATCTCATAGAGACTTATAAAATTTTAACAGGACTAGACCAGGTAGATGCAGGGAGGATGTTCCCGATGGTGGGTGTGTCCAGAACCAGGGGTCACAGTCTGAGGATACAGGGTAGACCGTTTAGGACGGAGATGAGGAGACATTTCTTCACCCAAAGAATGGTGAGCCTGTGGAATTCATCACTACAGGAAATAGTTGATGCCAAAACATTGAATGTATTCAAGAGGCAGCTAAATATAGCACTTGGGGCGAATGGAATCAAAGGTTATGGGGAGAAAGCAGGATTAGGCTATTGAGTTGGACAATCAGCCATGATCGTGATGAATGGCGGAGCAGGCTCAAAGGGCCTAATGGTCTCCTCCTACTCCTATCTTCTATGTTTCTATGTCTATGTTTCTATGTTAATTCTACCTTCTGGATCTCTATACCTGCCTCATGCATAGTCACATCCTCCTGTCCCTGATCACAGACAAAATATGAGTACCTAGGCTAAGAGGTGTGACTACCTCCTGGAGCAAAGTGTCTGGTTACATTCCCCCTCCGCAATGAATTGCTTGTCTGAAGCTTGGAATCCAGACCATCAACACAGAGCCAAAGTTCCTTGAGCTGCAATGGTTGCCGTGAATCGCACATATGTTCACCAGCACCCACATGCGACAGTTGCAACGTATCACCAGTGAGAAGCCAGCCAGAGCTGCAAACTTGTTTACAATATTGGTAATGATGCTAAGATAATTCCCTGCCCCAGAAAACAAACCACCTGTCTTATGTATTTGTGAGCCATGGACTGCAGGACATGCAAGTATCTTTTGCAGAATCCCGGAAGGAGCCAGAGGCAAGGACAGCCACTGGTTAAACAAGGCCAGCACGTCTACTTGGTAACAGGTCTTGTTTCAGCAGGCTGCAAATGTCCTTTCCACCTTATGGTGTCTCCTGAGCCATTTGTGGTCTGACGCATATAGCAAGTGGGTTTTTTAGAATCAAAGAAACCCTACAGTACAGAAGGAGGCCATTCAGCCCATCGAGTCTACACCGACTCTCTGGCAGAGCATCTTACCCAGGCCCTATCCCTGTAATCCCACATATTTACCCCACAAATCACCCTCACCTACACATCTTGGGACACTAAGGGGCAGTTTAGCATGGTCAATCCACCTAACCTGCACGTCTTTGGACTGTGGGAGGAAATCAGAGCACCCGGAGAAAACCCACGCAGACATGGAGAGAATGTGCAAACTCCACACAGTCACCCAAGGCCGGAATTGAACCCTGGTCCCTGGCACTGTGAGGCAGCAGTACTAACCACCGTGCCACTGTGCCGTAGTGATCCTCTGCCTGTGTGCACTGTGTTGTTGACATGGCTACCTGCGAGCTGCACTTGTCTACTCTATCTCTTGCATCTGTGGAATCATAGGTCTGGGAGAAGCTCCTCCTGGTGCTGTTAGTAATGTTCATGCTGCTGATGTCTTCCTGCGCCTGTTGATGCAAGATATCTTTGTCCTCATCTGAGTCCAAAGTAAAGCATGACTCATTCTGGCCTGATCGGTCACAGTTGTAAAGTGGAGGTCAAACATACAAACCTCTGAAGATGTGAAAGTAAGGTCTCAGCACAAGTACTGTGAGTAAAGTCTTTCATTCAAGCAGGAGAACTCCGCTGTAAGGTTTCGGTAGTTATTGGCATTTCTCCCTGATGTGTCTTAATCAGGCCCCTCAGTTGTCATTTTGTTCTCACTTTGCTTTCATTGGTGAGTTCCAAGAAGCCAAGTAAACCTATGCATCCGCAGTTAAATGGCAAACACCAGGTTAATATTGCGGCGATTGCTTATACTACAGCTCAGTGTGGAAATTAGTAGGTTGGAGCTAGCTTCCTTATCCACCATCAATTTTCCAGTTTTAAGCCCTCCACCTGATCCCAAATCCATGAACTCCATGAACCTAACATGCTGGTTCGGTGGATTGGCCATGCTAAATCGCCCCTTACTCAGGGGGACTAGCAGGTTAAATATATGGGGTTATGGGGATAGGGCCTGAGTGGGATTGTTATCAGTGCAGGCTCAATGAGCCACATGGCTTCCTTCTGCACTGTAGGGATTCTATGATTCTACCTCCTGCAAGGAAAAACTCACTCTGAATAGCCAGGCTCTAAAGAAAGGTAACTGTTGTCCCCCAAGTACTCTGTGTTTGTCCCTGTTACTTTGTGCTGATCACATTTTGAATAATACAGCAGTTTCTATTCTCTGTGTGTTTTGTGTCGCCAAAGTGATTCAATTGAAGAATGTGTCAATTGTGCACTTAATAGCTGCCTATATTTATTTATTAATTCATACAAAGAATACATCCGGTGAGAAAAATGACTGGTTGTGATTTTTAAAAATCTGTAATTAAATCCTTGAAGAAGAATTAATTAGTGACCAGCCTCACCCAGCAGCTTGTAGAACAGGCAAAAAAACGCCTATTTCTGAAAGCTTTAATGATACATGAAATTTAATCAACTAAATCAAATTGTAAATGAGGTATAGGCACTGTTGACACCTACTTAACATTTTGCTTTGTGCCGAACATTACTGGGAATGGTATCCATATTAGCTTGTGTGCAGCATTATGTTAACTTATTTGCATAGCTGTTAACAGTTTTCAGAGTAGACAAAGGCTGCAAAATTCTACCCTGTAGTGCCTGTATTTTCAATGCCCCAGGTCTCCTTTTGGGTGAAAAATGGTGTCCCTGTTACATACATGTAGGATCCATGACAGACACAATTTTGATTAAGGCATCAGGGCAGGCATTAAGAGAGTGTGCCAGAAGTACGCAGAATAGTCAGATCACAATGTCTGTCAGTGAGTTATGATTACTTGATACCAATGTTGCCATTTATGACCTTAAAGCTCCAGCTAACACCATCTCTTAACCATGCACAGGATAACGTGCATTTAGAAACATAGAAACTAGAAGCAGGAGTAGGCCATGTAAGTCATGATTGATAGAGATAGTTGGTAGCTGAGTGATGGGGCTGTGATGCATGGAACAGTGGGTGATCCTAATGGTGCAGTTGGTGGAATGTTGCTTTTCCAAGACGCATTCACTCATGTTTACAACCTGTGAGGTCTTTAAACATTGAAAACCTCTCCCCTCCTGTCAACCTCCTGCACCAAGGCCTTTAGAGTCTTGGACTCAACTCTTTACCATGTTGTGTGTTTCCTGCATCTCTTCCAGGTCAAATTCACTTCTGCAATGTCATCCAGCACCATTCATGTCAAGATAGATTTTGCATTTATTGGTACAGACATGCTTTCAGCAGTGGAGACTCCTTAAATTTGTTGCTAGCTTTTCAGGATTTTGTACCTCCTACTCAGGTATGCAGCCACTCAACTTTCTTTTTGGTAAAAACAACTAAACTAAAGCAAGCAAATTAAGGGATTAAGCAAGAAGGGCAGACCTTTAAAAGGGGGAACCTGCCAAAACAAAAAAAACGTAAAGGAAACTTAAAACATTCAACCAAAATGTGATTAAAGGCGTTACTAATACACCCCAGTCCCTGCAGTGCCCATTGAGCACAGAAGGCCTCGATGGTACCCGCAGTCGCTGCATGCTCCCTCTCCAGGGAGCGTTGGACTGGGGTGGGCACAGTAAGAAGTCTCACAACACCAGGTTAAAGTCTAACATGTTTATTTGGAAGCAAGTACTTTCGGAGCCGGAAGCTCTTAATTCCAAATAAACCTGTTGGACTTTAACCTGGTGTTGTGAGACTTCTAACTGTGTCCTCTCCAGGGATACTTGGATGCGAATATAGCCGTGGTAGAGGGGCAAACACTCGGGTTGGACGATCACCTCAGTCGCCCACTGTCTGGACCTGTTTATACTGCGCTTAGCTAGGGCAGACACCCAACTGCATGCTTAGTTAAGTGTTGATTGCATGGTGCAATCATGTAAATGAACAGACAGCACAAAGTTTGTGTACTGATGCATCGTAACAAACTGGCATCAGTGAATGGCTCATTACAACTTTCCAGATTTATCCAGTTTTCCTCCCGAAGTCACCATTGGATCTGAATTTAACCGAGGCTTAAATATAAATTAATACATTCTAAGACATAGCATTTCACAAAATGCATGGGGTAATTTTATAAATTTTTCTCCCAATAGGTGATTTTTTAAATGTCAGCAATGCACATTTGTAAACTTACCCATTATACTTTAAACTAGCAAGTGGGGGGGAAGGGAAGGGTAAAACTGCAGGAAGTATAATGGTTAATGGGAAGTAAAGCAGCAGGTTAGCATGCGGGGAGGAGGGTTCAACTACATGGAAAATTATGACAAAAGTTAAAAGGAAGGAAAACTCAGGAGATGTCTCTTTGGAGGTCTCTTTAATGGAGGTCTCTTTGTTCTCAGCTCTGCTGAAGGTTCATCTAGACGCAAAACATTGGCTCTATTCTCTGTGCTGTCAGACCTGCTGAGATTTTCCAGGATTTTCTGTTTTTGTTTCAGAATCCAGCATCCACAGCATTTTGCTTTTATGCAACCTAACCTCCCTGTTTTTAAACTCCATCCCTCTCGCAATGAAGAACAAATTTCCATTTGCCTTCTTAATTACCTGCTGCACCTGCAAATTAACTAGGTTGATTCTGGAGTTGAGAGGGTTGGCTTATAATGAGAGACTGAGTAGACTGGGATATAGTTATTGAAATTTAGAAGAATGAGGGGGGATCTTATAGAAACATATAAAATTATGAAGGGAATAGATAAGATAGAAGCAGGGAGGTTGTTTCCACTGGCAGGTGAAACTAGAACTAGGGGGCATGGCCTTAAAATAAGGGGAAGCAGATTTAGGACTGAGTGGAGGCAGAACTTCTTCGCCCAAAGGGTTGTGAATCTGTGGAATTCCCTGCCCAGTGAAGCAGTTGAGGCGACCTCGTTGAATGTTTTTAAGGCAAAGATAGATAGATTTTTGAACAGTAAAGGAATTAAGCGTTATGGTGAGTGGGCGGGTAAGTGGAGCTGAGTCCACAAAAGGATCAGCCGTGATCTTATTGAATAGCGGAGCAGGCTCGAGGGGCCAGATGGCCTACTCCTGCTCCTAGTTCTTATATTCTTACACTTAGAGATTATGATGAGTCTGTCCGCAACAGATCATTTGTTTTTGTACATTTGATTTCCCTTTATACAGTAGGACCACTTTTCTACAATAGTTGTCAATTGTGGGGAAATTGAAGTGTTGCAGTGTGCTCTTTGTTTTCCTGTCTGGGTAGTTCACACCTGACTTTGATGAATCTTTCAGGATGCCTCTGTCTTCTGCAAACTTCCGACCTGCCAGTCACCAGTTGCAGTTGCAGATTTGAGAGTGAAATTTTCTGTGCAGAGCAGTTGCTCCATTTATCTTGGAAAGAGCAGATCAGCTCTTGCAGGTAAACACAGTAAGAAGTTTAACAACACCAGGTTAAAGTCCAACAGGTTTATTTGGTAGCAAATACCATAAGCTTTCGGAGCTGCAAGCCCCTTCTTCAGGTGAGTGGGAATTCTGTTCACAAACAGAGCATATAAAGACACAAACTCAATTTACATGAATAGTGGTTGGAATGCGAATACTTACAACTAATCAAGTCTTTAAGAAACAAAACAACATGAGTGGAGAGAGCATCAAGACAGGCTAAAAAGATGTGTATTGTCTCCAGACAAGACAGCCAGTGAAACTGTGAAACTCTGTGGGGGTTACAAATAGTGTGACATGAACCCAATATCCCGGTTGAGGCCGTCCTCGTGTGTGCGGAACTTGGCTATCAGTTTCTGCTCAGCGACTCTGCGCCGTCGTGTGTCGCGAAGGCCGCCTTGGAGAACGCTTACCCGAATATCAGAGACCGAATGCCCGTGACCGCTGAAGTGCTCCCCAACAGGAAGAGAACAGTCTTGCCTGGTGATTGTCGAGCGGTGTTCATTCATCCGTTGTCACAGCGTCTGCATAGTTTCCCCAATGTACCATGCCTCGGGACATCCTTTCTTGCAGCGTATCAGGTAGACAATGTTGGCCGAGTTGCAAGAGTATGTACCGTGTACCTGGTGGATGGTGTTCTCACGTGAGATGATGGCATCTGTGTCGATGATCCGGCACGTCTTGCAGAGGTTGCAGTGGCAGGGTTGTGTGGTGTCATGGTCACTGTTCTCCTGAAGGCTGGGTAGTTTGCTGCGGACAATGGTCTGTTTGAGGTTGTGCAGTTGTTTGAAGGCAAGAAGTGGGGGTGTGGGGATGGCCTTGGCGAGATGTTCGTCTTCATCAATGACATGTTGAAGGCTCCGGAGGAGATGCCGTAGCTTCTCCGCTCCGGGGAAGTACTGGACAACGAAGGGTACTCTGTCCATTGTGTCCCGTGTTTGTCTTCTGAGGAGGTCGGTGCGGTTTTTCGCTGTGGCGCGTTGGAACTGTTGATCAATGAGTCGAGTGCCATATCCTGTTCTTATGAGGGCATCTTTCTCTCACCCTCCTCAACCACCTCATACACCAACTCTACAGCAAACGCCGCAGCCTGGAAACCAAGATAGAGTCCTGATATTCGGGTAAGCGTTCTCCAAGGCGGCCTTCGCGACACACGACGGCGCAGAGTCGCTGAGCAGAAACTGATAGCCAAGTTCCGCACACACGAGGACGGCCTCAACCGGGATATTGGGTTCATGTCACACTATTTGTAACCCCCACAGAGTTTCACAGTTTCACTGGCTGTCTTGTCTGGAGACAATACACATATTTTTAGCCTGTCTTGATGCTCTCTCCACTCATGTTGTTTTGTTTCTTAAAGACTTGATTAGTTGTAAGTATTCGCATTCCAACCATTATTCATGTAAATTGAGTTTGTGTCTTTATATGCTCTGTTTGTGAACAGAATTCCCACTCACCTGAAGAAGGGGCTTGCAGCTCCGAAAGCTTGTGTGGCTTTTGCCACCAAATAAACCTGTTGGACTTTAACCTGGTGTTGTTAAACTTCTTACTGTGTTTACCAAAGTCCAACGTCGGCATCTCCACATCATGACTTGCAGGTAAAGCCATGGGACGAAATGTTGTTTATTTCTTTTTCAGTACACAGTTTTATAATATGGCATTGGAATCATGACTGCAAAAAATCTGGGAAAAGAGACTTGCCCTGTTTGGTACTTTGGTATGGTTTGGCTCAAGGTCATTGCTGCCTGCGTCATCCAGAGGAACTGGATTAGCAACAAGGAGCGGTTTTAAGGACCTGAAGAAATCTATCCCATAAGGGTACCAAGCGTACCAAATTGATTGGAAAATGTGTTTGTCAATAATTAATTCCATAACTCTTCATGTAGCCCCTTACAAAGCATTTAAGGGCTTTCTAATCTTGCTAATAAAGCAGCAATGTGACTGCAATTTTCCACTAAACCTCTTGACACACTCTTAACTGAAAAAAGTTTATGCAACAAATGTTTCTAATAAAATGTCAGCTGTACAGCATGTTCATATACTCAAACACATGGTGGGCTGTGGCATGACCACCTGCATGTCATTTTACATGACCTTTACACTCAACTTTCAGGACAAAGTGGCGAGGGGGAAACTAAATCTAGCATAATGCCCTGAAATTATTTTCTCTTAAATAGAGGCAACCTCCTAAATTCTTAAGCTACAGTCAAGGATATGAGAGAGTGTAGCTTGAGCTTCCCCCAGCCTGAGGGATAACGATCTTTATCACTGTCGTCCAAGCATACACTCAAGCGGAACAACACGATAGAGGGAGCAAATACAGTAGGGACTTGATAATCGATTCACAACTCAGAAGTTTTGAGTTCAAATCTCATCATAACAAGTTGTGAAATTGAATTTATTAAGAGTTAGTGCCAGAAAATTACCATGAAATCTATCAGATGGTTGTAAAACTCCAACTGGGTCACTGATATTCTTCAGAGCAGGGAAAAGGCACTTGTATCCAGTCTGGTCTACATATGGTTGCAAACTGATGTTTGCCTCATAATGTCCTCTGGCATGGTCTAATAAGCCACTTTAGCTGTGAAAAGAAGTCAAGATAACTCGGGCAGCAATATGACCTTTGAAGTGTTGCAAAAATGTGAGAACAAAAACAAAAGCACAGTACATTACTATACATGTAATATTTGAAGGGGTAACATTTGAACATCTGTTCCTCTTTGCTTTCAACAGCTCTGTCCAAGAAACAGTTCCAGTTTCCAGCGTTGTCCAAGAACCCTGCACCTGACAGAGGCCTGCATCCTTTCCAGCAATGTTTGCAGGCACCAGCACAGCTACACACATGCTGGTGAGTGCAATTAGTGAGCCCAAGGGAATATCATTACGTGAATCACAGTGCACAGGCGAGGAGGATACAAGTCATGAGGAATCTGCTGGTCACATGGCTACTATCAATATAGTCCCTGTACTTTGTGCAGCATTGTGGTGACACTGAACAGCTGTGTTACTGCTTTTTTTTGGGATAGAAGCCCAAAGTGCCATCGCAGCACTTCAGTAAGTGGTTGCTGGGGGATGTGGTGGCGTAGTGGTATTGTCACTGCACAAGCAGTCCAGAATCCACGAGTAATGCTCTGGGGGTCCAGGTTCGAATTCCACCGTGGCAGATGATGAAATTTGAATTTTAAAAAATTGGAATTACAAGTCTAATGACCCGTGAAAACCGATCTGGTTCACTAACGTTCTTCAGGAGAGGAAATGTGCTGGTCTTACTTGGTTTGGCCTACATATGTCTCTAGACCCATAGCAATGTGGTTGACTCTCAAGCTATCACTCAGTTTGATGGGCAACAAATGCTGACCTTGTGTGCAATTCCCGCATCCCATGAAAGGATAAAGGGGCAATCTTACCTTCTCATCCCATCGGTCAATGCACGGGGCAAGCCGGTAAGATCACGAGATAGGTGAAAAATTGGGGTCACGCCTGATTTCTCACCTACTGTGATCTTACCAGGCCCAGGTATCTAGCGAGATTATAGCAGCTAAATCGATTTAAATTGTGATTTAAATATTATCAGTGAACCCAGGATGCTATTGTCTGGATTCACTTGCCATAGTGACCTTGCCAGTGAGGATCTTCATGTATGGTCCCCACCAAAGTGGACCAGTCATAATAGCCTCACTGATAGGACTGGAGGACATTGAAGCCCTCTGGGAGGTCGGGGGCGGGGGACAGTGCCCCTGAGGCAATGCCAGCCTGGCAAAAGATAAACCAAAAGAGAAAACGCTGGAAAATCCCAGGTCTGGCAGTATCTGTAAGGAGAGAAAAGAGCTGACATTTCGAGTCCAGATGACCCTCTGTCAAAGCTAAAAGGCAAAGCCAGCCTGGCACCCTGGCAAGGTTCACTGGGCACTCTTGCACTCCCTGGCACTGCCAGCCTGCACATTGGCAGTGCCCACCATGGTCAGGGTGTGAGGGGAAGGCAGGGCTTACAGGGAGGGGTCGGGTCAGGTTGGGGCAGGGCCCAAGGGAAGGCGCGCAAAAGGGAAGATGCTGCATACTTTGCAACTGGCGATCGACTGGGGTGGTGGCGATTGACTGGGCCAGGATGAGGGGAGGGGGTGGGGGGGATGGTGTGATTGGCCGGGTCACGCTGGGACGGGATGGGGGTGCGATCGACGGGGGGTGGCGATTGACTGGGGAGAGTGTGATCGATTGGGGGGGATGGGAAGGCCAATTGGCCATGGAGGCCAGCCATTGCAGAATATACAGAGGGGTGGAGGTGACTGCCACAACAGAGAGATTGGCACATGCACAATTGCACCCTCTAAGGTGAGCTGCCTGCTTTCCAGTGAGCTGAGGCTCTGCCCTCTCCCCCTGCTGGCGGGAAACAGATTTAGCAATTTATTTTACTCAGAGTGGCCTAAGATTGGACTTGTGGCCTCGGTGAAAAAATGGATCCAAAACTTTCCCATTTTCACACTTGTTCAGGACTTAGAATTTTTTTGGAAGATCGCCCCCAGAAGGTTTCATTCATCTGCCAGCTCAAAATTGGCTAATTACATCAAAGGTAGCCTGTCAGAGGAAAGAGGCAAAGAAGTTGAAAGCAGAGCTGGTACAGACATGATAAGTTGAATGGCCTCCTTCTGTGCTGTAATCATTCCATGATTCTATAATTCAATAGTGACTTTTCCTGCCAGTCTCATTTCATTCCTTTGTTGCCGGTTGGCTGTAGGTTACCTTGGAGAAGATGCATTTGTCTTCATCTGGGCCATGCAATGGAAAATGACATCAGCCATTGCTCTGTAGAAATAATTGGTGGCATAATAGTGTGATTGGTGAGTTGGTTATAGTGCCTGCTGATCTCTGCCATATCTTCCTTCACCTTGCTATTTTGAAGATGGGCAGAGGTGAGATGAGCACCATTATGGAGTGCTTCGAAAGATTAGTCATGGCACAAATTAATTCCTGCCTCCCAGACTGCCTGGATCCACTACAGTTCACCTATTGCTACAACAGGTCCACGGCAGATGCCATCTCCTGGCCATACAGACAACCCTGGAACATCCGGATAACAAGGACAGCTATGTCAGACTCCTATTTATTGACTACAGCCCAGCCTTCAACACCATTATTCCTATGAAACTCATCTCCAAACTCTGTGGCCTGGGGCCTGGCTCCTCCTGCGACTGGATCTTAAACTTCCTAACTCACAGACCACAATCAATAAGGATAGGCAACAACACCTCCTCCACGATCATCCTCAACACCAGTCCCCACAAGGCTGTGTCCTTAGCCCCCTACTATATTCCTTATACACCTATGACTGCATGGCCAAATTCCCCTCCAACTCGATTTTCAAGTTTGCTCATGACACCACTGTAGTGGGTCAGATCTCAAACAATGATGAGACAGAGTACAGGAATGAGATGGAGAATCTGGTGAACTGGTGCGGCAACAATAATCTCTCCCGCAATGTCAACAAAACAAAAGAGATTGGCTTCAAGAAGCATAGTACAGGACATGCCTCTGTCTACATCAGTGGGGACGAGGTCGAAATGTTTAACAGCTTCAAATTTCTAGGTGTGCAGATCACCAACAACCTGTCCTGGTCCCTCCATTCCAATGTTATAGTTAAGAAATCCCACCAATGCCTTCACTTTCTCAGGAGGCTAAAGAAATTTGGCATGTTCGCTATGACTCTCACCAACTTTTACAGATGCGCCATAGAAAGCATTCTTTCTGGTTGTATCACAGCTTGGTATGGCTCCTGCTCTGTCCTAGACCGCAAGAAACTACAAAAGATCATGAACGAAGCCCAGTCCATCACACAAACCAACCCCCCATCCATTGACTCTTCTACACTTCCCGCTGCCTCAGAAAAGCATAATCAAGGACCCCATGCACCCTGGATATACCTTTTTCCACTTTCTTACGCCAAAAAAAAGATACTCTTTGACCAGGAAACAGATACAAAAGGCAGAGGACACATACCAACCGACTCAAGAACAGCTTCTTTCCTGCTTGCATCAGACTTTTGAATGGAACTACCTCGTATTAAGTTGATCTTTCTCTACACCCTTGCTATGACTGTAACACTACATTCTGCACTCTCCTTTTCTTCTCTATGTATGGCATATTTTGTCTGTGTAGCGCGCAAGAAACAATACTTTTCACTGTATACTAATACATGTGACAATAATAAATCAAATCAAATCAAATCAGAAGGTGTCCTGGTCAATATTTATCCCTTAATCAACATCACAAATAAAACAATTATCTGATCATAATCACATTGTTGTAATTGGGACTTCCTTGTGTACAAATTAGTTGTCACATTACAAGGCTATACGGTGACTACATTTCAAAAGTACTTTATTCACTGTAAAGTGCATTGAAAAGTCCAGTGATCATGAAAACGCGAAATAAATACAAGTTAAAAGCAAAATTCTGCAGATGCTGGATTCTGAAACAAAAACAGAAAATGCTGGAAAATCTCAGCAGGCCTGACAGCATCTGTGGAGAGAGAATAGAGCTAATGTTTCCAGTCTGGATGACCCTTCCTCAGAGCTGAAGAATGTTCAAATCAATGGATAATGAATGCAAATCAGAACACAAGTGGGCTCATGCCATGCACAAAGAATGCCCGTTTAAAGTGGATGTAAAGAAAGTTTATCATAGAATAGTTACAGCACAGAAGATAGCCATTCAGCCTGCCATATTCTCTGCAAGAGCAACTCAGAAGAAAGGATGAGATTTACTCTGTAAGGGTGGGGGGAGGGGGGTGTAGTTGTGTAATTGACTAAGATATTATAGATAAAAAGGCAAAGGCAATGTAAAAGGCTGAGAATGGTGTTAATAGCAGCCCGTTAAGAGATCTGCATGTGTGAAATAAATGCAAGTCTTTTTTTGCACCAGTTAAACTATAAAATGTTGCAAATGCGGTGTTTCAAAAGCAACCGCCAAATTGTCTTGCTTGCCAGTATTGAACTCTGTAATGTGTGTTAGATTATTTGCTGCTCCCTGACCTTGAATACCTGGGGCATTGCAAAAACCTCTTTTTCCTATCTGTTTTCGTACATTTTTCCTGTTCTGTTGAACATTGGTTAAAAACTTCCATTGCAGTTGACTCACAGTGATTTTTCAAACAATGTTTGGCTTTTTCAGTTTCCAGATAAACATCCCGAACTTGTTCCGCTACAAAGTAAAGTTGAACAATGAAACAAACTAAAAAAGGAATAAGTTCTTCAAAGAATTTGTGTACTTAATGCCCCCAGGTCTCTCTTTTCCTGCACCCTATTTAGAATTGTACCTTTTGTTTTATGCTCCCTGTCCTTTAAAGTAATTCTTAAAAGTCATCAAAATGACCTAGACTTGGTTGTTATACAACACAATCTCAAAATTTGCAGAGGCCATCAAACCTGGAAGTATTGTGAACAGTGGGGAGGATAACTATAGATTCAGGAGGATATAGGCATGCTGGTGGGATGAGCAGATAAAACTTAACACAGAAATACGTGAAGTGCTACCTCTTGGTGGGAAAAAGGTGAGGCAGTGTGAAACAAAGGGTACGAATCTAAAAGGAGTACAGGAATGGAGAGACCTGGAGAGCATATCTGCACCAATTCTTGAAGGTGGTCGCATATAAAAGTGGTTGTGAAGGCTTATGGAATCCTAAGCTTTATAAATAGAGGCATGGGCCGAAATCTAATCGTCGCAGGTGGGACGGTGAATTTGACGGACAAGCAAAAGGCCTGTTGATCTCAGGCGGGAATTTCCTGCCACTGGTTGGACGGGACCAGAAAATCCCACCCACAGAGTGCAAAAGCAAGGAAGTTATGGCGAACTTCTATAAATCACTGATTCGGACTCAATTAGGGTATTGTGTCCAGTTTTGGACACCACACTTTAAAAAAAGGATGCAATGGCTTCAGAAAGGGTGTTGAAAAGAATCACGAGGATGATTCCAGGGATAAGGATGATAGAAGTGTCCAAAGTCATGATCTAGACAAATAGGAACTGTTCTGATGGCAGAAAGGTCAAGAACTAAAGGTACGTAGATTTAAAATGATAGGCAGAAAAACAATGGCGACTGGAGAGAAAATCTTCTTTACACAGTGGTGGAGGCAGATTCAATAGTCGCTTTCAGAAGGGAAGTGGATAAGCACCATAAAAGATAGAAGTAGGGAGAAAGGGTAAGGGAATAGGAGTTGCTGAGTTGCTCTTGCAGAGAATATGGCAGGCTGAATGGCTATCTTCTGTGCTGTAACTATTCTATGATAAACTTTCTTTACATCCACTTTAAACGGGCGTTCTTTGTGCATGGCATGAGCCCATTTGTGTTCTGATTTGCATTCATTATCCATTGATTTGAACATTATATTGAACTTCTTCCATTAAATATGCTGGAGCGAGTTGTGTGTACACCAAGCCCAGATGGAAAACTGGGCATCAGGAATTCATCTAGAAATCAGCTTTCTCTTACAAACTTCAATTTCCTGGTGACAGCTGATTTGAATCATGCCAACAGCAGCAATACCAGTAACTGGAAATTATATCCCATTAATCACTGCGTAGAGAATAGGAGATCTTCCTCAGTCAGATAATGGGTGGGATTCTCCCCCAAAAATTGTAAGTGTCAAATTTGCATCAAAACGAGTAAATCCCGCTGTTTTTTTCAGCGGGAGTTTCAAAATGAATCTCCCACACTCTGTGCATTGCAGATTGCACTAGCATGAATCACGCAAAAAATCCGAGGGTGGGACCTATTCCCGCTGGACAGGCTGACAGCAAAGTGCTGCATGGGCCACTATACATGCGCCGATCTGTCAGCGCCGAGATCAGCGCATGCACAGTGGCCCCGCACTGCCAGTCTCCTGATTGCTGGCCAGCTCAATTGCTGGCCAGCCCTGCGACCCCCTATTGCTGTCCCTCCAACCCTCCCACGGCGTAATTGCTGGCCCCCTGGATGAGTATGCACATCCTGATGTTCCCACCCCCACCCCCTGGCTCACCTTGATCTCCCCTCCCCCCCCCCCCCCTACACAGTCCCAATCTCCTGACACCTGCCCCCTCCCGGCAGTCCCTCTCCCCTGGCAGGCCGACCCATCCGGCCCCGATGCCAGCCCCGATCGCTGGCCTCCCTCCCTCCCTCTGTCACCAAGCACAAAGTGCAGAGTGGCAATGGGACCTTCCAGCCCCACCAATCGTCCCCCTCAGAGGCCCTGCCCCAATAGGCCCCACCCTCTTGGCACTGCCCGATGCCCAGTGGGTAGTTCCCCTGGGAATTGCCACTGTGCCCTTTGGACAATGCCAAGGGGCCAGGCTGGCACTGCCAAGGTGGCAATGCCAAGGGTGCACCCCCCTTACCCCTGACATCCTGGAGCCCCCCTTCACTCCAGCAAGGTCAGGCCGCCAGCTCCCTGCAAGTGGGGAGTTGTTGAAAACCATGTTGCGGTGAACCACTCCTGGTGGGGACGGAGGAGACTCTAGCGGGCCTGAAGACTTCAGTTCTGAGCTTGCCAACAGGATGCAAATTATGTTGAAATGGCTATTAGAATAATTTATACAGCTCCGCGCCAGAAATCGGCACGGAGCTGACGGTGCTGGAAATCCGGCAGCCGGAGACTGTAGCGCCTACTGGGAAGCTCGATAAATGGCCTCCGCTTGAGTTTTCCAGCCCGCTGTGCTCAGGGAGAATCACCCCCACTATTTGTAATATTTCCATTATCTGTGTAGCATCTTTTGTGCAATTAATCATTCCAAAGTGACCGTAACATCAAACAAAATTTGACACCAAACCAGTTTGAGCAAGCGACCGAAAGCTTGGTTAAAGAGGTAGGTTTTAAGGAACATCTTAAATGGATAAGATTGTGGTAGAGAACCATAGTGATGATTGTATCAGTATAATATATAGGTTGTCTGGGTGTGTTCTGATCCAGTAATACATCACAAAGCAGACTTGACATTGGTAAACCATTTGTGGTTTGAAGCACCATCTCAACCACTCAATAAGTTCCAGTTCTCGGTTTGGCTAATTCAAAACATATTGTTAAAAAGAAGTACTGTTGTTTGCAAGAGTTTTGTTGCATAGCTACATATTCTATTGCACTGATGCATAAATCATTTCTATTGTGCGAGAAACACTGTTGCATTAAGATTGACACCATGGACCTAAGTTTTCATGGGTCAGCTGGGGAAGGGGAGGTGGTCAAGGGTCAGTGCAATGTCTGCCTAAGTATCGGAATTTGGAGCAGAAGCGGGATGGGCAAGAAGTTATGCTGAAAGGAGGAGCAGGTGGGTGAGTCTTCCACGTGCTTGTGGTATGTCAACAAGGCAGGTGCTGGCAACTTCACAGGCTACCCTAGAATGACTATTTATTATGCCCAGAAGGACTCATGAACTCTTGCCAAGTGAGAACGGATGTTGAGGACCTTACCAAGGTCTGTAAATTACACAAGAAATAGAAACCTATTAAAAATACAAAAGTACTTCACTGAAATTATTCTCTTATTCTCTACACAGTGAATAATGGGATATAATTTCCAGTTACTGGTACTGCCGCTGTGTGCAACAACGAAAGGGTGTGATTAAAGTAAATGCATGCATCTTTGCAAAGAATGGGCCATTTTGATTTTTTGCATACCAAAAAAGCTACTGTCCCTTAATATACAAGAGATGGAAGCAGAAGTCATCAAAATTTTATTGAATTATAGAATAGTCTGCTCTGACTCTTTCAAAGAGCTATCTAGTTTTGACACTTTTTTGCACGTCTTCCATATCCCTATAATTGTTTCCCTTTCAAATATTTTGACAATTCACTTTTAAAGGCTATGATTGAAGCAATCAAGTGTGTGAGAGGGAGGTGGGGTGGGGGGGGGGGGGGGGTGGATTTTGAGAAGGTGAGTGTGTGAGACAGAGGGTGAGTGTGGGAGAGGTTTGAGTATATGTGTGCGAGAGAGGGTGAGTGTCTGAGAGGGAGGGTTAGTGTGTGAGAGAGAAGGGTGATTATGTGTCTGAAAGAGAGGGATAATTATGTGTCTGAGAGACAAGGGTGAGTGTGTGCGAGGAATTATTCCATCTCGCTGTTGCTGGGCAGAAATGTGCATGGCCAACAGTGAGGATTGATCCTGGGGCAAGAGCCAGCAGCAAAAAGAAACAGCGAGGTTCAGCCACGGCAGTGTGGAGAGGCAGCAGTGTTGTCTACAGATGGCGGTGGGGCCTGGGAAAGTAGTGGAGGGGGCAGGGGGTTCAGGTCTCAGAAAGAGGAGAGTGTGTGTGCACGTGAGGATGTTTATGTGAGAGGATGAGTGTGTGAGAGGATGAGTGTGTGAGTGAGGGAGATGAGTGTGTGTGAATGGAGGGCATGAATGTGTGTGAGATGGGTGAATGTGTGTGAGAGAGCATGGAATCATAGAATCCTTACAGTGCAGAAGGAGGCCATTCAGCCCATCGAGTCTGCACCGAAAACAATCCCACTCAGGCCCTATTCCCGTAACCCCACATATTTATTCTGCTAGTCCCTCTGACACTAAGGGGCAATTTAGCATGGCCAATCTACCTAAGCTGCACATCTTTGGACTTTGGGAGGAAACTGGAGCATCTGGAGGAAACCCACGCAGACACAGGGAGAACGTGCAAACTCCACACAGTCACCCAAGGCTGGAATTGAACTCGGGTGCATGGTGCTGTGAGGCAGCAGTGTTAACCACTGTGCCACCGTGATTGAGTGTGTACGATAGAGGGATGTGTGTGTGTGTGAAACAGAGGGGTGAGTGAGAGAGATGTGTGCATATTTGTGTGAATGTGAAAGCAAGGCGTGCATCTGTGCGTATGCACGTGAGGGAGAGAGTCGTGTCCGATGTGAGAATTAGCTTTCAAGCATTATTCCTCCCATTAAAAACGACAAAGGTAAGATTTAAGTATTCTTTTTAAGAAGGAAACGTTTTAGTTATTACCAGACTATCCACTCCTAAAGTGGTTACTACGTCCAGGGATTAACGTTGAGGAGCCATGGGAGGGGTTAATGTGAGGGGGCCATGAGGCTGATGAATGTATTTGCGACTGTGTGCCTCTTCCTAATTTCTAATATACATATAGATATAACTAGAAAAGACTTGTTTACATTTGATTTCTGTATTTGTACCTATTCTGCGGCAAAAAAGTGGCACCAACATTATGAGAATGCTTGGGGTTCCCCAATGCTCTTGGGAAGTCACTAGGGGCACGTAAAGATTAGGGAACCCTGCTGTAAACTATCATGATTTTAAGCAGTTAGTCATACTTGTGGATAATGTGTCACATGTAATTGTGTTGAAGACAGAGGTTTCCAAACTGAGTCCCGATAACAGATATGCAGCCCTGTTGTAGGGTCCATTCACATTAGTCTGGGAAAAACAGTAACAAATGCAAAATATTTCTAACTTAGCTCAGAAGAAAGCAAATGTTTTCATGTATCTTTAAATACTCAATGTAATTTTTTATGCGGCCTTTGAGGTTTTGTAGTATGTAAGTAAGTAGGCCACAGAGATAAAATGTTGCACTCTCATATGGGGTGTAAATAAAGTATTTAGAAATATCATGGAGGTCCGATAGTTGCCAGATGTCTTGTGTCTGGTTGATTCACACACTTGAGATTCTCTTCTTTATGATAGTGGAATGTCACTATTTAAACCATCATACATTTGGTTAAAGACTAGCCTGTCAGGAACATTGGACTTCCTCCAGTGATGTGCCGAACTCTGGAGGATACTTCTATTGCGGATTCTTTCCAAAGCTTCTCAGGCAGTGACATGTGCAAATTGGAGACAGACAACAATGAACAATGTATCATATTGATATAATTTTAGCTGTGTTAAATATTTACTTTGGTTTACTGTTACATATTTTTGAGCTTTTTTTTTCATTTTAAGATCTCTTTTGTCCTGTGCTTTCTCTACTTGGCCCAGTCAGTTTTCACTTCATATTTTCTCTCAGTTTACACAATCTCCAACTTGACACTACAACCCAGGTGTCTGAAAGTATCTGTCCTGCGTGGTTATCTTTTGGTCTGCTTGAATTTGCTCAAAGTGTGTAGTTTGGATGGTATCACCTCACAATTACATATCAATTTTTAAAAATTCAGTTATGGGGATCTGGGCGTCGCTGGCTGAGCCCATCTCTGAGGACATTTATGAGTCAACAACATTGCTATGGATCTGGGTCACATGTCGGCCAGACCAGGTAAGGACGGCAGATTTCCTTCCCTAAAGGACATTAGTGAAACAGATAGGTTTTATGCAACAACATTGATTTCATAGTCATCACCAGATTTTTAATTCCAGTTTTTTTTATTGAATTCAAAGTCCACCATCTGCCATGATGGGATTCGAACCCAGGTCCGCTGAGAGTATCACCCTGGGTCTCTGGATTACTAGTCCAGTAACAATACCACTACACCACTGCCTCCCCAATTTGTCATAACTAAACATTTCCACAGGTAAATTTTATAAATATTTATTTTCCAAATGATGCAGCGATTTTTTTATATAATGGTGTTAATATTTGACATTAATTAGAATAATAGAATCTCTACAGTGCAGAACGACGACATTCAGCCCATCGAGTTTGCACTGATAACAATCCAACCTCGACCCTATCCCCGTAACCTCACATATTTACTCTGCTAAACCCCCTGACATTAAGGGGCAGTTTTGCGTGGCCAATCAACCTAACCAATGGAACTTTGGACTGTGGGAGGAAACCGGAGCAACCAGAGGAAACTTACGCAGACACGGGGAGAACGTGCAAACTCCACACAGACAGTGACCCAAGGCTGGAATTGAACCCGGGTCCATGGCACTGTGAGGCAGCAGTGCCAACCATTGTGCCACTGCGTCGCCCACACTTAGGAGGATATAGCACGATGGTCATGTTACCGGGAAAAGTAAATCAGAGGCCTGGACTAATGCTTCGGAACCCATGAGTAAAAATCCCACCACAGAACTGGGGGACATTTAACTTCAAGTAATCAATATTCTTTTTTTTATTCATTCGTGGGACATGAGCATCACTGACTGGCAGCATTTATTGCCCATCTCTAGTTGTCCTTGTTCAGAAAGCAGTTGAGAGTCAACCACATTGCTGTGACTCTGGAGTCACATGTAGGCTAGACCAGGTAAGGACGACAGATTCCCTTCCCTAAAGGGGACAATAGTGAAACTAAATGGGGTTTTCCCAACAATCAACAATGGTTTCATGGTCATCAGTAGATTCTTAATACCAGATCTTTGTTAAATTGAATTCAAATTCCATCATCTATCATGGCGGGATGCAAATCCGGGTCCCAGAACATCAGTTGAGTTTCTGGATTAATGGTCTAGCTATAATACCACTACGCGATCATCACCCCCTATATCTGGAATAAAATGCTAGTCATCTCATTATTACTGATCATGGAACTACCGGATTGTCGTAAAACTCCATCTGGTTCAATCATGTCCTTCAGTGGAGGAAATCTGCCATCCTTACTGAATCTGGCCAACATATGACTCCAGATCCACAGCAACATGGTTGATTCTAGCAAGCGAGTCAGTTGTATCAAACTGCCACAGAAAAAAGTGTGGATGTACCTACATCACATGGACTGCAGCAATTCAAGATGACAGCTCACCATTACATTCTCAAGGACAATTAGGGTTGGGATGTAACCGTGTTCACATCCCAAGAGTGAATAAAAAAACACTGCCTATGAAAATGGTTGGTTTACTTCTATAGGTGACAAAATAATTTCTAATAGCATAATGCATTATATCAGAGCATATAACATTATATTTGTCAGAAGCAAATAATTTTCTATTTAATTTGCAGAGTTTTAAACATCCTGCTGTGAGCAGCTCTAAATTCCATACATAATTGAAGGCTTTACTGTAGTTGAACTTGGCTGTCTCCTATTCCATTTGAATCTGCTAACTAATCATTGACTAAATTGGTGGGATTAAGAGTCGGGGCAGGTTTCTTCTTCTGACACAGCTGAACATGTTGAGAACGGAACCTAAATTTATATCTACTTCCCATCTCCTGCCTGGCAGAAAATGGGTAGGATTTTATTGGTATGTGGGAGATTTTCTTCCGAATTACCTGACAGTAACCAGGATGCTAAGTTATATAGCCAAACCAATGGGATATTAATTAGAGGAAGTCAAGGTCAAACTATGTAGAGTTCCAGTCTGATCACAATGAGTTCTGTTTCCAGATTGGGGAGTATACAAGGATGTTGTTTGTATGGACTTCTAAAGGCATTTGATAAGGTATAGGAGATACTAAAGGAGCCCCTTCCGCTGGTGGCTTATTCCGGGCCCTCCAAAGTCAAAGGGGATTTGAATGAATTGTCGCATCCACCATGGGGAAACCCATCATGTAAGCTTACTTGTGACTTGTGAATAAATAAAAAACTTTAGAACTTTAAAAAAGAGTCGAGATAATGGGTACATACTCCAAGTCGCAAGATGTCACTAACAGTGTCTCCCAGGGATCGTTAGTGAAATCTCAGCTTTTCACAATATTTATAAGTGAAAGTCCTTGTAGACTTGATGGGCTGAATGGCCTTCTTTTGTATTGTATGTATTCTGTGATTGTATTACTCTATGACTTAGAGAAAAGAAGTTTGCTGACAGCATCATGGAAGCAGAAAGTTGAAAAAGGATATTTTTTAATTCATTCAAGGCATGTGGGCTTTGCTGACTAGGCCAGCATTTATTGCCCATCCCTAACTACCCTTGATAAAGTGGTGATGAGCTGCTTTCTTGAACCGCTGCAGTGGAATAGTAATCCAGAGACCCAGTGTAATGCTCTGGGGACCAGGGTTCGAATCCCACCATGGGAGATGATTAAATTTGATTACAATAAAAATCTGGAATTAAAAGTGTAACACAGCCAAGAAACCATTGTCAATTGTCGTAAAAACCCATCTGGTTCACTAATGATCTTAAGGGAAGGAAACCTGTTGTTTTTATCTGGTCTGACCTACATGTGACTCTAGAAACATGTGGTTGACTCTTAATTAAGTGTGTAGAAGACTGTATGCCAAAGAAGCAAATCCGTGTGTTCCCCAACCGGAAACCATGGATGAACAGGGATATCCACTGCTTGCTGAAGTTCAGGTCTGAGGCGTTCAAGTCAGGCAACACTGACCTATACAAGAAAGCCAGATACGATTTAAGGAGATCCATCAAAGATGCCAAAAGACAGTACCGGACCAAGCTAGAGTCCCAGGGTAGCCACATGGACACCCGCCGACTTTGGCAAGGTCTGCAAGACATAACAGGCTACAAGATGAAGGCATGTAAAACCGCCGGCTCCAACGTACCCCTCCCCGATGAGCTCAATGCATTCTATGCCCGTTTTGGCCAAGAGGTCAGCGAGAGCATGCCCTCCACCCTGGAAGTCCTGGATGAACCTGCATTTGGGGTCACCATTGCAGATGTCAGAGCAGCTTTCTTGAAGGTCAACCCATGGAAAGCAACAGGCCCGGATGGGGTACCCGGACGTGCACTCAGATCCTGTGCGGAGGAGCTAGCAGAGATATTCACAGACATCTTCAATCTCTCTTTACAACAATCTGAGGTCCCTATCTGCTTCAAGAAGATAACCATCATCCCGGTACCTAAGAAAAACCAAGCAGCGTGCCTTAATGACTATTGGCCGGTGGCTCTGACATCCATCATTATGAAGTGCTTCGAAAGGTTAGTCATGGCACGAATCAATTCCAGCCTTCTGGACTACCTTGATCCACTACAGTTTGCCTACCGCCGCAACAGGTCCACAGCAGATGCCATTTCCCTGGCTCTGCACTCAACCCTGGAACACCTAGATAACAAGGACACCTATGTCAGACTCCTATTTATTGACTACAGCTCAGCCTTCAACACTATTATTCCCATGAAACTCATCTCCAAACTCCATGGCTTGGGCCTCGGCACCTCCCTCTGTGACTGAATCTTGAACTTCCTAACTCACAGACTACAATCAGTGAGGGTAGGCAACAACACCTCCTCCATGATCATCCTCAACACCGGTGCCCCACAAGGCTGTGTTCTCAGCCCCCTACTATACTCCTTATACACCTATAACTGTGTGGCCAAATTCCCCTCCAATTCGATTTTCAAGTTTGCTGACGACACCACTGCAGTGGGTCGGATCTCAAACAATGATGAGACAGAGTACAGGATTGAGATAGAGAATTTGGTGAACTGGTGCGGCAACAATAATCTCTCCCTCAATGTCAACGAAACGAAGGAGATTGTCATTGACTTCAGGAAGCATAAAGGAGAACATGCCCCTGTCTACATCAATGGGGATGAAGTAGAAAGTGTCCAGAACTTCAAGTTTTTGGTGTCCAGATCACCAACAACCTGTCGTGGCCCCCTCATGCCGACACTATATTTAAGAAAGCCCATCAACGCCTCTACTTTCTTCGGAGACTAAGGAAATTTGGCATGTCAGCGACGACCCTCACCAATTTTTACAGATATACCATAGGAAGCATTCTTTCTGGTTGTATCACAGCTTGGTATGGCTCCTACTCTGCCTAAGACTGCAAGGAACTACAAAAGGTCGTGAATGTAGCCCAATTCATCACGCAAACCAGCCTCCCATCCATTGACTCTGTCTACACTTCCCGCTGCCTCGGCAAAGCAGCTAGCATAATTAAGGACCCCACACACCCCGGGCATTCTCTCTTCCATCTTCTTCCTTCGGGAAAAAGATACAAAAGTCTGAGGTCACGTACCAACTGACTCAAGAACAGTTTCTTCCCTGCTGCTGTCAGACTTTTGATTAGACTTACTTTGCATTAAGTTGATCTTTCTCTACACCCTAACTATGACTGTAAACTACATTCTGAACTCTCTCGTTTCCATCTCTATGAACGGTATGCTTTGTTTGTAAAGCGCGCAAGAAACAATACTTTTCACTGTATGTTAATACATGTGACAATAATAAATCAAATCAAATCAAATCAAAACATTTCCCTCTTAATTGCCCTCAGTGATGGGCAATAAATGCTGGTCCAGCCAGTGATGCCCATATCTCATGAATGAATAAAAAAAAGTCCCTGAGATGCAGGGAAGGAGTTCCAGGACTTTGATCCAGTGACAGTGAAGGAACGGTGATAGATTTCCAAGCCAATATGGTGTGTCACTTGAAGGGGAACTTCCAGGTGATGGTGTTCCCATATATCTGCTGCCCTTGTTCTTCTAGATGGTGGTGGTTGTGGGTATGGAAGGTACTGTCTAAGGAGCCTTGATGAGTTCATTCAGTGTATTTTGTAGATGGTACACATGGCTGCTACTGTGCGACAGTGGTGACGGGAGTGAATGTTTGTGGAGGGGCTGCCAATCAAGTGGGCTGCTTTGTCCTGGATTGTATCCTGGAGTTGCACTCATCCAGGCAAGTGTAGGGTATTCCATTGCACTTCCGACTTGTGTCTTGCAGATTGTGGACAGGCTTTGGAGAGTCAGGAGGTGAGCTATTCGTCACAGGATTCCTAACCTCTGACTTGCTCTTGTAGCCACACTATTTATATGGCCGGACCAGTTCAGTTTGTGGTCAATAGATATCCCCAGGATGTTGATAGATAGAATGAGTGAGCAAAACTGTGCTGATGAATTTGAATATGGGTGAAATATGAAGTCTTCCACTTTCAGCGTAGTGCAGATCAGAGTATTTTTTTAAAAGGGAAACTTGAAACTGTGGAAGGGCACAGAGACATAGGGGATCGAGTATAGAAATTACTGTTAGTTAGTAAATAGGTATGGAAAATAATTTAAAAATCTAATAAGTGGGTGGAAGGTATGGTGAAGTTGCACCAAATTGTGGTTCAACTCCATCTGGAGAACTGCATTTAGTTCTGGACATTTTAGGAAGGACATACTGGCCATGCAAATTCAGTAGAATTATACAAGGACTAAAATGGTTAAATGAGGACAGGTTGCATAGACTACACTTATATTCCTTTGAGTATAGAAGATTATGGAGATTAATTGAGGTGTTTAAAGTGTTCTTCAGATCAATAGGGTAGATAAAGATCAACTATTTCCTCTGGTGGAAAACCAGAACAATGGGGAAATAATCTTAACATTCGAGCTTGGACATTCATGGGTAATGTCAGGAAGTATTTCTTTACAGTATGGGTATTGGAAAGCAGGAGCTTTTATTGCTGATCCCTAAACTCCCCAAAAGTGGCAGCATGGTGGCACAGTGGTTAGCACTGCTGCCCCACAGCGCCAGGGACCCAGATTCGATTCCCGGCTTGGAGTGGAGCCTGTATGTTCTCCCTGTGGGCTTGCATGAGTTTCCTCTGAGTGCTCCGGTTTCCTCCCACAGTCCAAAAGATGTGCTGGTTAGGTGCATTGGCCATGCTAAATTCTCCGTCAGTGTACCTGAACAGGCACCAGAGTGTGGCAACTAGGGGGTTAAACACATTGCAGTATTAATGTAAGCCTACTTGTGACACAAACAAATGAACTTTAAATGCTGCTCAGGATAGGTTCATTGGTAACTTCAAAACTGGGATCAGTAGAATTTAGTTAAGTCAGGGTACTAAGGGTTACAGGACTAAGGAAGGCAGAAGGAGTTAATGTGCAGATCCATTGAACGGCAGAGCAGGTCTGAGAGGCTAAGAGGGCAACTCCTGTTCCCATTTTTCTAATTTTCATCACTGAGCCACAGGGAAACATGTAAGTGCCGGAGGCAGTTCAGAAGAATATCAGGCTGATATCCAGGCAGTCAAAGGTATGAGATATAAAGGAAGGCTGGAGAAACTTGAACTTTTCTGCCTTGGAAGGAGGTAACTGAATTGTAACTTTATGATGGCATACAAGATGGTAAACAGTTACATCAGTATGAATGGTGAATGTAGATCCCAATCAGTGAAAGGCAAATTTCAGACTGATAAGGCCGATCTACTTTGCACAAGCCAATACAAACATGGAATGGATTTTGGGATAGTGTAGTGGACACAGAAACACCGGATTTATTTAAGAAACAAATGGAGTTGGTGAATAAACAATTGGACTTTACAATGTGGCAAGTAAGTGCAGGGGTGTGAAGGGGATGGGAGGGGGCATTGAGATCCTTCAAGATGCTTTAACTGAGATTTACCAAATGATCTTCTCCATCCATAACTACCCTTTATTATTTGAGACGGATCATGAACAAAAATAGAAAAGCTCAAGCTCATCCATTTTCAACTGAGATTGACAGAACTTTCTGGGGAGGTGATGACGATGTTGTCTTGTCACCGGCCTAGTAATCCAGAGATCCAGAGTAATGCACTGGGGACCTGGGTCTGAATCTGAACATTGCAGATGGTGGAATTAGATAGAACTCTAATGATGAACCAGTTGTCATAAAAATCCATCAGGTTCACTAATGTCCTTTAGGGAAGGAAATCTGCCATCCTTACCTGGTCTGGCCTACATGTGACTCCAGACGCACCGTGATGTGGCTGACTGGTGTGCTACACCGGACCTGCACCAGGTGGCCTGGGAACCAACAAGAAGGAAAAACACACTCTTAAATGCCCTCTGAAATGACCTTGCAATCCATTCAGTTGTATCAAATTGCTGAAAACAAGTCAATATGGAATGAAACTGCATGGACCACTGGGCATTGACCTAGAAACAGGAAACGACAGCCATGCTGACTTGAACCAAAATTTGGGGAACTGTCTCACAGATTAAGCAAGCAACAGCCTGACATAGTATTACTCATGAAATCAAGGGTGATATGTACTTTGTTGGGGAGGGGAAGGTTAGTGGGAGGTGGGGTGTCCTCAATATTTCATCATCAAGAGTGGCTCGGTAGCATTGCTACAGAACGAGCTGGCCGAGTCCTGAATGCCCCACTATCTACATCCTGGGGATTACCATTGATTAGAAACTTAACTAGCCATATAAATACTGTGGTTAGAAGAGAATGTCAGAGGCTCAGAACCATGTGGTGATTAACTCACCACAAGGCACAAGTCAGGAGTGCGATGGAATACTCTCCACTTGTTTGGATGAATACAGCTCCAACAACACAAGAAGCTTGACACCATCTAGGCCAAAGTAACCCACTTAATTGGGACTCCAGCAACAAACATTCTCTCCATCCACCACCAACATACAGTGGCAGCTGTGTGTACCATCTACAGGGTGCGCTGCATGATCTCACCAAGGTTCCTTAGACAACACTTTGTAAACCCATTACCGCTACCACCTAGAAGGGCAAGGACAGCACACACATGGGAACACCACCATAAGAACATAAGAAATCGGAGTAGGCCATCTAGCCCCTCGAGCCTGCCCCATCATTCAATAAGATCATGGCTGATCTGAAGTGAATCAGTTCCACTTACCCGCCTGCTCCCCATATCCCTTAATTCCCCTACCGATCAGAAATCCATCTATCCGTGACTTAAACATATTCAACGAGGTAGCCTCCACCACTTCAGTGGGCAGAGAATTCCAGAGATTCACCACCCTCTGAGAGAAGAAGTTCCTCCTCAACTCTGTCCGAAACTGACCCCCCTTTATTTTGAAGCTGTGCCCTCTAGTTCTGGTTTCCTTTCTAAGTGGAAAGAATCTCTCCACTTCTACCCTATCCAGCCCCTTCATTATCTTATATGCCTCTATAAGATCACCCCTCAGCCTTCTAAACTCCAACGAGTACAAACCTAATCTGCTCAATCTCTCCTCATAGTCTACACCCCTCATCTCCGGTATCAACCTGGTGAACCTTCTCTGCACTCCCTCCAAGGCCAATATATCCTTTCGCAAGAAGGGGACCAAACCTGCACACAGTATTCCAGCTGTGGCCTCACCAATGCCTTGTCCAGATGCAGCAAGACTTCTCTGCTTTTATATTCTATCCCCCTCACGATAAATGCCAACATCCCATTTGCCTTCTTGATCACCTGTTGTACTTGCAGACTGAGTTTTTGCGACTCATGCACAAGGACCCCCAGGTCCCTTTGCACAGTAGCATGTTGTAATTTTTTTCCATTTAAATAATAATCCAATTTGCTATTATTTCTTCCAAAGTGAATAACCTCGCATTTGCCAACATTATACTCCATCTGCCAGATCCTCGCCCACTCACAGCCAATTCAAATCTCTCTGCAGACCTTCCGCTTCCTCCACGCAATTCACTTTTCCACTTATCTTCGTGTCGTCAGCAAACTTTGTTACTCTACACTCAGTCCCCCCCTCCAGATCTTCTATGTAAATAGTAAACAGTTGAGGCCCTAGTACCGATCTCTGCGGCATGCCACTAGTCACCATCTGCCAACCAGAAAAGCACCCATTTATTCCAACTCTCTGCTTCCTGTTGGATAGCCAATCCCCAATCCACGCGAACACCCTACCGCCAACTCCGTGTACCCTAATCTTCTGCAGCAACCTTTTGTGAGGCACCTTATCGAATGCCTTTTGGAAATCCAAAAACACCACATCTACCGGTTCCCCTCCATCAACTGCACTAGTCACATCTTCATAAAAATCCAGTAAGTTCATCAAACATGACTTTCCTCTCATGAATCTATGCTGCGTCTGCTTGATCGAACCATTCTTATCCAGATGGCCTGCTATTTCTTCTTTAATGATGGATTCCAGCATTTTCCCAACTATAGACGTTAAGCTAACCGGCCTGTAGTTACCCGCCTTTTGTCTACTTCCTTTTTTAAACAGCGGCGTAACAGTAGCCGTTTTCCAATCTGCTGGCACTACCCCAGAGTCCAGTGAATTTTGATAAATAACCACTAACGCATCCGCTATTACCTCTGACATTTCTTTCGGTACCCTGGGATGCATTCCATCCAGGCCCGGGGACTTGTCCACCTTCAGTCCCGTTAGTCTACCAAGCACTGCCTCTCTAGTAACAATAATTGTATTGAGTACCTCTCCTCCTACCAACACTCGATCGTTAACATTCGGTAAACTATTTGTTTACCACATGGAGGTTCCCCTCCAAGTCACTAACCATCCTGACTTGGAACTATATTGTAGTTCCTTCACTATCACTGGGTCAAAATCCTGGAACTCTCTCCTTGATAGCACTGTGGATGACCCTACACCACATGGGCCGTAGCGATTCAAGAAGGCAGATCACCACCACCTTCTCATGGCAATTAGGGATGGGCAATAAAATGTTGGCCTAGCCAGTGATACTCACACCCCATGAAATAATTTTAAAAAGGTGTCTTTAATGTCATTCTAGTCAATAGTTTCTGTTGATAGAGAGAAATATTAATTCAAAGCAGCAGATATTCCACCCACTCTACTTCATCTATGTGGCAGACTGTGTGTGTGCCCAATTACAGGTGCTGCATTGAAATACCAAAAGATGTCATTTGGCACTGAGCAACTTACCTCAGAAAATGCTCCTAAATGTAAAATTAAATGCCAGTGAAGGTCAGCTTCTATTCTATACTCCAATTATGCAAAATATCTTTTTTCAGCTAACATTAATACATCTGATGCAACAATTTAAGAGTACAGAGAGTTCATTTCTGTTTAGACAAGTGGAGCATTTTGTAACTTCTCAGGTGATATGTGAATGCATTAGAATTTATTCTACTGGTAGTGTTCTTTCAAATGTTTATGGTCATGATTGTCATGTAAAGTACCAATTTCAGGGTTAACTGTGTGGGCTGAATTTTAACTCCCAAAAACAGGTGGGTTGGGGGTCACATCAGAGGCTAAAATGCAACAAATTTGAAACCCAGTCGGTCTCAAATCCATCCATTTCCGTGTTTAATGGAGAAAGAGGACAGGTGGGAAGCCTAAGCTCCCTGTTCATTTTCATTTCAATTCTCCACCTTGATTGCACTCGGCTTGCGATACTTTTCCAATGAAGCTAAGCTCAAGATTGAGGAGCACCCACCTAACCTGCACATCTTTGGACTGTGGGTGGAAACCGGAGCATCCGGAAGAAACCCGCGCAGGCACAGGGAGAGCGTGCAGTCTCCATACAGACAGTGATCCAAAGCCAGAATCAAACCGGTGCCACTTCCCTTATCACAGGTCTTCCATTTTGTTTTTTCTGGCCTTAACCAACCCCCACCAACCCCATCCCCCCACCCCTCCAGCCCGCCCATTCTGTTTGACAAAACTCATTGCACCTTCTCTCAGTCTTGATGAAGAGTCAAAGACCTGATACTTTAACATTATTTCTTTCCACTGATGCTGTCTGGCCTGCTGTGTCTTTCTAGCATTTTCTTTTTCTGTTTCAGATTAACAGCATCTGCAGCATTTTACTTCAGCGTGGGAATTTTCTTCCCTCTTAACACATTCGTTCGAGGTTATTGTTCACAGGAAGTAATTCCTACCTGTGTGGAAAATTCCTTAAAGACGTTATGGCCCATTTAATTGCTACCCACCTCTCTACTACAGCGTATAATTGCTCCCTGGGTAACAGCTTCTGGCTCAGGTAGAGCAGATCATCAGTACAGAAATATTCACATCTATGTAAAGGTGAACAAAATCCATATCTTAAATTTATTTTTAATAAGTGGCTGTGTGAGACATATGAAGAATATTTGGGTCTATGGCAAATCCAGGGGAGTGCCATGTTAGTTGTCAGATGCCAAACACCCAGGATAACCTGTAGTGGGTATGGTGGCAAAGCCTCAGGCATATAAAGTGCTATACAAGCCTGACCTTGACTGGGGAGTAAGGGATGTTCCTCGCCGTTATCTATCTGAGGTAACTATAGTCAAAACCCACATCTGAAGCATCAGTTTGCAAAACCAATTTTTATCCAAAGCCTGTGACCCTGAGCACAGGATTGTTACACAGTTCAGGTCCTTGAAATGAGCCTCCACTTCAGGGTTCTACTCTAACAGGTTTGACACCATTATTTTAGTCAGATCAGTAAAGGTGGGCTGCTCAGGTAGAAAAGTCTAAAATAAATCATTGGTAATAACCAGTGATGCCCAAAAAAGGGCATGCCTACTTGCTTCTTACTCCCCAGTCAAGAGTACCGACTTACACGAGTTTGACACAAGGCTGTCTAATTCAGCCTCCATTTTACATAAATGCAAATCTTGGTCAGTAAAACACAATTTTAGCCAACTATGCCACTACAAACTAGGTTTGAAGTCTCAGTACTTGCTCCATCAGTCTTTGGACGGTGGCTGGAGCCACATTCAATCCAAATGGCATGGTAGAGCACTGATAGACCCCCTCATCAGGCACAAAAGTCATTTTCTCTTTCACAGACGCTTAAGGAAACTTGTCAGTATCCTGACACATTTAAGATGACAAGATAATTAGCCATCATCTATCAACTCTCCTACCCAGAGCATCAGGAAAACATCAAATTTGGGTACTTTGGTTTCCAGCAAAGATGTATCAGCTTCCGCCAGGCTTTGGAACTAAAGCAATGAGACTATTCAATTCACTCTGTGATTCTTCAGTTTCATCTAATTGCAAAATACATTGTATTTCCTGACAAACCTCCTTCTGTTTGCTTCCTGGGATTCTGTAAGGTCAAATAGTACCACAAGTGTCAGGCAGATCACCCTCAATCTCCAAATGCAAATAACATTGTGGTCCTGATCTATCATGTCCCAAACCAGCCTATACGGATTATCAGCCTGTTTATTAGAGAAGTGAACTTTTTTCTTGTACCTTGGGGTCAATACCCCCAATGCTTCTTCTATCACTCTTAACAATCTCACTCTCAATCGCTCCTTCTCCCTTAGGCCGCACCACAGCACCAGGAGCTCCACGTGGTATTTCTGCTCAGATGCTCTTCTCAGATTGCCTGATCTTATAGTTCACCAGGCCCACAACCTCTATAACCTCACAAGAGCTCACTTTTGGGAATGGAGACAAGGGCCATAGTTTAGTCACCTGATGAGAGACGCTGACTACAGCCTCTTTACGATACTGGTTTCCCTTCTCTAAGTGCTCCCTCGTTGATATTGGCCTCTGTATGAAAGACATGCATTCCCACTATTAAGAATAAATGTCCAAGTTGTAATCTAACCATTTTTGCATTTTTCACCTATAACCAGCAACTCTAGAAAAACTTCTAACCTCTCCCTAGTTCTCTTGAATCTCACCCTCTCATGTTCAGCAGGCTGGAGAAAGACTCAATTCAATTAACTTTTAAAGGATGAGGCTTTTAAATGGCCTTAGCTTCCCTCTTCAAGTCAAGTTTGCTTAAAGAGCAACACGCTTGTTTGAGGATGTTCATCAGCCGATGGCTGACATATTGGGCCTCAGTCACCTGGCTACAACACATTTATTAACTGCATTTCTGACCTGCATTGACATTCTATGACTGTAACATTGGGCGAGATTTTACGACCGCGCTTGGGTGAGGCTCGTAAAATCCCTCCTGAGGCCAACGGAGAATTCTGTTCTGTGAGGCAGTAAAATTCCAGCCATGTTCTGTGGTTCTTTCAGATTTCCAGTATCCTCAGTGTTTTTCTTCTGTATTGACAGCTCCAACTTTGAGATTCTCCCACAAGTCGACACCTGCTCTCTACTGTCGTAGGCCAGTGCTTGATTAGTCCAAATGAACTGATCTACATCATGTTTTAAAAGTGAACTATTAATCTCAAAACAACAGAATATTCCACCCTATCTGTTGTGATTTATGCTCGGTGTTCAAGTCTTAACTTTCAATAGTGTAGCCTATAAGGATAGATAGATATTCATCCATCTATCTTTGGGGGAGGGGTTAAAAAAGGCTTGCCAGGAAATGTAACAATCCATAATAGATTATGTATTGAACATTTCTGTGTGGTTTAATTATCTGTGCATGTTGTTTAAATCCTGACCTCGCTACTGTCTATATTTATATGATACATATTATAATCACCCTAAAATTGAATAAAAAATACTAATGACAGTTTCAAGTAGAGCTGAAGATATATTAGTTGAAAAAGGTTGTCATTCACCACGATTGCATATTGTCAGACAATTGACAAAGCAGTGAGAGAATTTAAAGAGTCTGGTATATATTGTACTGGTGTTATTACATAATTGACAGCCAGTTCAGTTGTGTATTTTGTAATTGTGAGGTCATCTCCTCTCATGTTAAAAAGATTGATTAACTTTGACTCCTTTCTGCAACATGGTGTGTCAATGGAAATCTACACAGTATTCCCAATACAGATAAAGTTGGAATTGTCTGCAATGGGTTCAGTATGGATGGCAGGGAAAAATAAGGTTTCAATTTGTTCATGGAGTTTAAACAGTATCGTATACCACAAGATCACAGGATAGTCGGGAAAGATACATTTTTAACATATCCGTTTCATCTTGTAATTTTGGCTGTTGAGGTAATAGAGTGTGAACATTGGGGAAAAGTATGTTGTTCCTATTTGCTATTCGTGGTCATATCATATAATTTCAGATCTCAGCATTTGTTGGATGCTTTTTGAAGCTCCTTTTAGATGTAGCGTTTACAGTGCACGGCATAATGTTTCAACGTGAAGATTAAAAGAGCATTTCATGCTCACATCAGCCAGATAGTTCCATTTCACAACCAGTCATTAATCCCCGTTCCTCTGTGACTGTGGTCGCCCTGACTGTTAAAGTTTGGGCAGTTTAGTGTTGTTGATTTACACCTACTGGGAACTGGATTGAGACAGGCCAAACTCATTTAACCTAAGACCCCCAGCAGCCACCAAACACAAGCGAAATTTTTCATTTTACCTTTCTAAGATGGATTTGAACCCAGGTCCAAGAGATGAAAAAACAGCATTCTAACCCAATGCGCTAACCAGTACCCCATGAGAATGGCAGCGCTCAGACTGTAGAAAATTCAATGGTTCTCACTGTTTGTTAAAAACATTGCACCACACTTTGATAATAAGGGTGGTTCAGACAAATTGTAGTTGAACACAGTGCAAGAGAATATAAAGTATGCTGAGATGACAAAGTTATGTTCATTTTCCAAAGCTCATATTAGAAGATGAAATTTCACTGGTCTGGATTTAAAAGGCCTTTTTTGTGCTGATTCTAACGTATTCTCTTGCAGCATCCCCATCGCCAACCATGACTCAATAATACCATAATATCTCAATGGGGAAAGTAGAAGAGGGGCCCCATGAAATACCTCAGACAGGGGCTTGAACTCACATGGTCAGAATTATTAAGCACCATGCTCTAACCAACTGAGCTAACCAGCCCCATGGTAATGCATTCAGAACTTCTGAAACGTTTGCATGCCACAGATTAACCCTGATGATCCCCGGCCTTCTTAAATTCACAGACTCCTAAGTGAATTCCTACTTTTTATTGACACAAGAAAACATCATTAGGCAAAGATCACTGAAATGCAACACTTTCTGTAATCTTTCTTTATCAGACCAAATCTATAAACATACTAAAAAAACACAAGAACCTTTGAATGAAGATCCTTGTTGAAGCCTGCTCACTGTGTAGGAATAAAATGCAGGTGAATTTCAGCTTTTTTTTGAGGTTCTGTTGCGTCCACAGTTTTTTCAGATAAACGTCACTTGTTACAGAATGGTGTAGTACTAATGATTCTCACCTGTTGTCCACAAAGTAATTCAATTGAGATTGATTCTGAATTTCATTATATTGTAGGATAATTTCTTTGGCATGTGCTGAAAGCTTGTTTTATTCTGTTGTTATTTTATAATTTGAAGCCAAATCCTTTGGCTTTGGTTGCCACACAATACAAAATATGTGAATGTATTGGCGAGTGCGCAGAAGAGATTTACAAGAATGGTTCCAGGGGTGAGAACCTTCAGTTATGAGGATAGATTGGAGAGGTTGGGACTGTTTTCCTCTGAGTGAAGGAGGCTGCGAGGAGATTTGATAGAAATATTTCAAGCCATGAGGGAGCTGGACAGAGTAAATAGGGAAAAACTGTTCCGCCTCGCAAAAGGATCAAGAACAAGGGGGGCACAGATTTAAGGCGATTTGCAAAAGAAGCAAATGTGATGTGAGAGAAACTTTTAACACTGTGACTGGTAGGGGTCTGGAATATATTGCCTGGAAGTGTGGTAGAGGCTGGTTCAATTGAGGCATTCAAGAGGGCATTAGATGAATACTTGAATAGAAACAATGTGCAGGAGTACAGGAAATGGTACTAAGCCATAATGCTCATTTGGAAAACAATGGGCCAATGGCATAACAATTCTGTGATTGCTTATACCTTCTTCCAAAAGAAGATAGATAGAAATTTATTTAGACTCACGCAGCCCAAACCCAAGTAAGTGAGAGCAGCATTTCTGAATGATGTGGTTACTCATAGCCATATTAGTGAAATTATGTGGTTGTTCCTTTCATCCTTTTTAACATGGAGAATATGAATATCTGGGAATGATTATAGGCAGTTATTTCATCTAAAGTTTCAGATGATATCATAAACCACAAGAGCTATGCTTGAGTGATTACAACCATCATCTGAATCCTGAGATGAGATTAATAGTTTAAAATCACTCCTATATGCCCATTGCACTTTGTAACATAAGTTTGGTGGGATTCCGTTTGTATTCAATTCTGCGAAGTGGGCAATTTCAATAGTAAAGATGTTCTGTGCAGTTTGTACTTGCTTTGTGCAGTTAATACTTGCTAACATCTTCACTGAAGGATTAGCAATTGTCACTGTGAAATATTATTATGTAACGGGGCTGTGGATTCCTCTGCCACTGTATGTGGCAATGGCATAAACCTACTCAAGATTTCCTCTGCTTGATATTTCAAATAATATTCTGAAGGCAATTCTTATGATTTCACAAGTGTCACAAAATGGTAGGATGCTAATAAAATGAATATATTTTTTGCAGAAGTAAAATCAAACTGCCATGTATTTTATAAACCATGGCCGGGCAGTACCTAAGAGAAAGGAAAGAACAGGGAACAGGGTGTTCTTTGCAATTGATACAATTAATAGTCCGAGTGCTGTGAGCCAGGGAGCAGGTTAGACACAGATGAGGTGTTGGAGAAGCAGCAGCAAGAAAGAGAGAGGCAGCCATCCTCAAGAAACAACTCAGCTAGAGATGAAGCGTTAAAGGCAGGCCAGTTTGTGCGAAAGCTCATTTTCTTCACTGAACCAAAGACCATTGCCATATCCAGCTCACCTAAGCTGTACGGTGTGGTAATCACAGGCTAGATTTGGCCAATGGGCTTATGGTTGTTGTTTAAGAAATGGGGTCATGATGTGGAGTTGCCGGCGTTGGACTGGAGTAGGAACAGTAAGTAGTATCACAACACCAGGTTAAAGTCCAACAGGTTTATTTGGTAGTATGAGCTTTTGGAGCGCCGTTCCTTCATCAGGTGAGTCTCAGGTGAGAAATGGGGTGTCAACAGAGTTTAAGATTATCAGGCAAACAGATACTTTTGGGGTTTCAGTCTTTGGGGGACTAAGACTTTACTGTTAATTTGCTAAATAATTCTTCTTTGTTGTATTTTATAATCTGTTTTCCACTTTAATAAATACTTTTGTTTGTTTAATAAAAGAGCGATCTAAGTTCTCACTGTTTCTGCAAACTTTTCTCACTAATATCCAAAGAAAAGGCCATACCAAACCAATGTTTCAGGGTGGAACACTCTCGCACATGACATCAGTGATGTTTCATAACACAAGCAATTCCAAACAAGGGAGCTCTTCACAGATTCATTCATGGGTTGAGATTTTCCTCGTTAGTTGCTATGTGCAGTTCGGAACATAAGAACTAAGAGCAGGAGTAGGCCATCTGGCCCCTCGAGCCTGCTCCGCCATTCAATAAGAGAGGTCAGGGATAACCCTTTGCCCTACAGAATAGTTTTCAGAACAGTTGCTGTTGTCAGGTAGTGAAAGGGTTTTTGTGAACACGTGCCAGGATTTTCGCCTGCCACAGCGGGAAGCAGAGGGAGTGGGAGATGGGTTGAGTGCAGTGAAACATCCCCTGCTGTTGCTGCAGCTGGTTAATTGTCTGGTTCCTGCAACATCCCATGCAAATGGGTTTGCACTTGCTCAGGAGGGATGTTGCAACATCCTTCACCAAACCTAGCCAGTATTTGCCCCTGTCGTGCACAGGAGTTCATTATATTCAATACGGACCAGGCCGTAATTTCAAAAAATGTGATCACTATTGTAACTCCCTCATTGCTATCTTATTTGTAACACCCACCCATGCCTGGACGGAGGCTTGAAACATTCAGCAGAAGTAAAACCAAAGGACTGTCTCAGGTGCTGGTGGGACCACCCAATTTTACGCACCTTCCTCCAGAAAAGCAGCAAACCTCTTCAGGGAAATCCAGTCACAATGTTGCCGCACGTGCCAGCACACATGAATTTTTTAACCACAATGTAAACAAGCCATTTTTTTTGTTAGCCACTACTAATTATTTTTAACCTACTTGTAATGATCACGTCTCAATGGCTAATCTTTTATCATTCACAGATGGTGCAGAGTGCACTGACCAATGCTGGTGGTGCCCACTATTGTCAGAAAAAAAATCACAGTGCTGAATATAATCACTCCATTATATTTATAAAAAGCTTGGATACCCAGGAATGATTGCAAGGCAGTAATTTTATCCTGGGGTTTAAATAACAGTTATAAAATGCTTGAGCATCTCTCTGCTGATTTATGATGATGTCTGAAACTTCATCAGAATACTGCCTTGCAATGACTTTCAGCGAACCATTCTTCTTTAAACAGTTGAAATACATTTTTCACAGTTCAAGAAGCTTCATTTGAATTGTCAGTCACAAAAGTTTTTTTTTGCCTCTGTAGTCAGTGATGCTTGTTCTTGTCCCATGAACTCAAATTTTGTGAACTTTCACCAATGGTGAGTTGGGGCCCAAAATTATTGGCTGTTCACTGGACTCATTCTGGAACCCAAGTGGGGGCATGATTTTCCAGCCACGTTTGCCCCAAAGCCAGAAATTCCTGACTGTAACACTACATTCTGCACTCTATTGTTTCCTGCTCAATGAACGGTACGCTTTGTCTGTATAGTGCGCAAGAAACAATACTTTTCACTGTATGTTAATACATATGACAATAATAAATAAAATAAAATCAAAAATCAAAACAACGGACCTTTACATGGTCTGTCCCTGCCCGCTGTGATTCCCTTGGCAGGCAGGAAGGGAAAGCTCTCCCCTGGGAGTCTGCCAGAACAAGCATAAACTCCACAGGCACCTGCTCACACAGACTTGTCATAGAGAATCCTGTGGCCTGATTTGGAGGTCAGATCTTTATAACGCATCAAACAATTTTACAGCTGAGCAGTGAAGCTGAGGATAGGGACACATGGCACTGGGAATTGGCTCTTGCTTCTGCCTCAAAGGCACCCCTTATAAAATTGCAGGTCGATTTCTCTATTGCTCTATGAGCTTGTCGAGATAGAAAAACATTACTGAAAATTAACTCCAGTAAATCCAAACCCTCAAGTATCCCTTTTGTTGAAAAAGGGCTGGGGCCAGAATTGGAACCTCGACCCTGGAGTGAATATGAGCTGTTTGTGGGGGAGTTTTTTTTTCAGAAATATTTCAAGTGGTTGTGGCTACAATTTGCATTTTCTGGAAGAGAAGGGCTGGCAACCACAATCCTTTCCTCACCCATTTGGCAGTCTCAGAATCTTTGGTGGGCATATCATGTCATATGCAATGTGCCCACATAGTGATAAAGGCTGATTCTGGAGATCCCTACCCCTGACCCTATAAACCTGGGTATAACAGGTAAGAACATTCCCTCTTGTCAGCACCTTGGTCACAATAGCATTTGTTTCATTGGAGTAAGAAATGGTGCACATTTTTGTACTTTTCAGTTAAAGGAATGTTTTCCCCTTTGTCTTTCTGACTTTATTTTGTTTCACTATTATTTCTTTGACAGGGGCAATTTCTCATGTTTTGGGAGACTTGGGATAATCAGGCTTACTAAACGGTTGAACATCCGATAGATATTGCCTCTCTCAAGACCCAGGCAAATTTCAGCCAAAAATATGAACAGATTGTAAATTTGTAAGTGCACATTTGAACAAGCAGTGGAAAATAGTGCTATCTGGCATTTTGCTGGCATTCTTAAATACTTTTCAATTTTGTTAACAGAAATTAGGTAAACTTTTAAAAATCGACTTTGTACAACAAAGGACAAAAAAAATGGACTGTTTGTGTTAATGGTGAGTGGCATTCTCTTTAAAATCCCTTTTCAACACAGAATAAGAATGCAACTCTCTTCATTTTTATACTTTAAAATACAATGTATAGTGTTTCCTTTTTATGTTACCCATTGTCCCAAAATCAGTCAAAATCAATGAAACCTCAATGAAAACAATTTAATTTATTGGGGCTTTTTTTTTGCAACAAAAGGAATACATGAGGGTTTGGACTTACCAGAGCTAATTTTCAGTCATGTTCTAGAATATTGTACCAGAATCTGTACTGCTTCCACCAACTAGAAGTATCACTTTACTATTGCTACAGCTGTGTGGCATTAACTGCTGACTGTTTCCAGTTCTGTGATCGGTGAAGTGTGTCGAGCCACACACCCAACCAAGTGCAAGCTCCAGCACACAGAAAAGAACCTGTCTTTCCTTTTGGCTTTGTTGAATCTGATGAATTTATGTGCTAACTCCAATTATCTGGCTATCACCCGGAGGTGCACAAACTCATTAACCTCTTCTGAGCCTCTTTGTGCCTACTTTGTGTCCGTCACCAGCTTAGACGATGCCAACAATATTATTCCCTTCTGCAAAAGTGCAAGAATTCTTTCTTTGTCTCACCAGTCACTGCATTAATTCACTAAATTTGCAGGTACATTCTTTTTCAGTCCCTTTCACAAATCTCTCATTTCCGAGATATCAAATATTTCAACACTAACCATAATCTGACCTTATATTCTTGTTGATATCCTGTTCGCTGATCCAAACTCTCTGTGTGGTCCAACATCGGAAAAAAAAAATCAGTGCAATGTAAAAAGCCAGCTGCACAGACGATTATTTAGGATTCTTAAGCGCTCAACTTTGGAAGAATCAACAGTTCTGGTGATAGTGCTATGAGACCACTAAGGAATCTGTTGGATTGAGAATCATAGAAATTTAGGTACTAAATCTGCACTGATGTTGGTGCTGAGTCTCCCACTAGAATAATCATGGACACATTTTCTCTCCCCTTCTTCAAAAATGGGTACAATGCAGAGAAGAATTGGGATTTAATTATCTGCTCCTGTATCTGAAATTTCTATCTGCACACAGCGACGTAGAAACAATGACAATGTAAATAACATGCAAATGAATATCAGCCAGTTTTACACTAGAATATCCACCATAGTGCTGGGAGCAGAGGAAGGTCAAATTGCAGCAATAAAAAAAGATAGTTGTTTGATGGTGAAGAACTTGAGTATTGCTGAAAAAATAGACATGCTGTCGAAGCTTTTATCCTTGCACCCATCAGGACATATTCACAAGAATACCGATTGTAATGGGAACAACAATTCGTACTGCACGAGAAGGGAGTGCTGATCGGTAGGCAAGTGGATGGCAAGTGGACTTCCAATCAGAGGCCGATAAATTACCACTTGAGGGCCCATGGACAAGTGGACTGCTTGATGCCTCCCAGTTATGGGTAATATATCAGGGGGCAGGCAGGAGGCAGGCAGATGATAGACACAGAACTGTCCAAAGATGCAGCTTCTCACCTATACTCCAGCTAACTGCATCTGAGCCAGAGAAATTTGAGATGAGAGCTTTTAATGCAGGCATATTCAATAAGGGTAGACTCACTGGTCGGAATTTTACCCACCCCATTCGCTACAGGAATCAGAGCAGGCGAGGAGCGAAACATGGAAAAGTTTGTTGACATCAAGCGGGATTTTACGATTTGGGGACGAGTGAGGTTGTAAAATCCCACCCATTGTCTACAAAATGCCAAATACTGCAGTCCAGACACACAACCTGCTCATAATATCTTAGTCTAGATTATTTATATTTACTTTTTCTCTTTTATTTTCAGCACACTAAAACATAGCCTTAAGCAACCCACTACAAATATTGGAGGAAAAAAGCAGCAACTCCTCTCCCTCACTGAATTTCTACTCTCACCAAATTCCCAACATTTTATAATGCACTGCATTAATGATAACTCCATGCAACTGCTCTTGTATCAGTCGCTAAGTGTTTACTTCTTGTAACTTGCCCGGCCACATTCAAGTTGTGCAGGGAATGGAACTATCTGGGAGTGGAAGATACACTGGCTTCCACATCCACCATTGCTCCTGCTTGCTGGACATAAAATCCAGCCCATTGTGTCTGGAGTATCTTCCAAAGATGGGTGACTACTAAATGGATTAATGAATGACTGGCTTATTAAAGTAAGTAACTACACACAGAGAATTAATTTAAAGACTCCCTTTATACTTTCTATTTCATGATTAGAGACTCCTAACTACAAGAAAAACCCACACTCCTTTTTAGGACTTGCACCATCCAACCCAATTGGCTGAATGGATCACATGACACTCTGAGCTTGCCTCTGAAAGGAGCACACTACCATAGGTAAGTCGGTCTGAGGACTTTCTGATCTCTGGGAGCATTGTAGTTCATTAGCAGGTGCTCTGGCAGCAGAGGTAACTTTGGTTTGAACCTCAAAAGATTGACTCTTGACTTGCAAATGTGCGCAGTGCAGATAACTTCTCCTGTTCCTACTGGAACATCACTTGGCTCTTTCTCAGGGTTGTTTACAGTTGCATTAGAATCATAGAATCATAGAAACCCTACAGTGCAGAAGGAGGCCATTCGGCCCATCGAGTATGCACCGACCACAATCCCACCCAGGCCCTACCCCCACATATTTACCCACTAATCCCTCTAACCTAAATCTGGAGCAATATCACTGACAAGCAAACTAAGTGCGGACTGTCCCATTGGTTCTGTGTGCGATTCTCTCCTTCTCCAATGGTCTAGGTATTTCTTTACCCTTTTTCTTGGATGCAATTTGGACCAGCACAATAATTCTCGACATATACCTGTGGTGAACCATCGTTGGTTACCACTGTGGGGTTATTCTAATGTTGCTGTTGGGTTAGGGTGTTGACACTGTGGGGTTGTTATAATGTTGTTGTTGGGCTAGGGTGTTTACACTGTGGGATTAATATACCTGTGGTGGATGCAGTTATGGCACATCCCAGTCGGGCCCCGCCTCCTGGGAGAGGTATAAGACCCTCTGCTCAGGCGGGACCCCTCCAGTCTGGAATGGTGTACTCGTGTTTAAATAGTTCCATTGTTTGTCAATAAAAGCCTTCAATTACTGAAGCCTTGTACCTCGTGCTTGATTGTCGCGCATCAATTTTATTGACAAACACGAAACTCTCGACAGAAAAGAGAGTATGGAGCAAATGCTAAAACCAGAGCGTCTGACGCTGGATCCACGTGCGGTCGGCGCCTCTAACACCTTCAACCACTGGCTGAAGTGTTTCGAGGACTACCTGGCAGCCTCTGCAGCAGTTACTACGGATAACGACAGACTCCAGGTCCTCCATGCGAGGGTAAGCGACACTGTCTACCTCGCGATTCGTGCGGCCACCACTTACCCGAGGGCCCTCGAGCTCTTGAAAAAGCGATACACGAGACCACCCAACGAGATCCACGCTCGTTACCTCCTCGCTACACGACGTCGGCAGTCAGGCGAAACCATGGAGGACTACGCCAATGAGCTCTTGCAGCTTGCCAGGGGCTGCGACTGCAAAGCTGTGTCGGCTGAGCAGTACATGTACGACCTCGCCCGAGATGCATTTGTGGCAGGGGTAGGGTCTTCGTACATCCGGCTCAAGCTGTTGGAGAAAGGGAATCTCAACCTGACCCAAGCGATGGAGATGGCTGAAATGCTGGAGGCGGCGTCGAAAAGCTTGGCCCTGTATCCAGAAGACCACGTGGAGACAACGTGGCAGGAGCAGTCACAAATCCCTCCTCGCCCCACGGGCTCGCGCTCCCAAATCGACCCGACGACGGCGGCAGCCCCAGGCGGCCCGCGGTGCTATTTTTGCGGAGGAGCCAAGCATCCACGGCAACAGTGTCCAGCTAAAATGGTGATCTGCAACCAGTGCGGTAAAAAGGGGCACTACGCGAAAGTCTGCAGATCGAAGCCCAAAAACGGCAGTGCAGCCTGTGACCCTCCAGAACGGAGATCATCTCCATCGGCGTCGCAGTACCCACGAGGTCCGACCACCTGTGAGCCCAGGACGACGCCATTGTGGCTGGCGGAGGAGGAGGATGACCACCAGGAGTCGCTACGCTTGGCGCCCTCACCCATGTGCGATTCATGGGGGCGGCCATCTTGGTCGACGACGACCAGGAGTGACCAGCAGGGGTCCTCGGCATCAACCTCGGCTGCCTGCAGTGACGTCCAAGGGCCAACGGTGGCGTCGATCACCCTGGACCAGGCTAAGCATCACAGGCTTGACTGTTCAATGATGAACATTAAGGTAAATGGTCGTACTGTGTATTGTCTGTTTGACAGCGGGAGCACTGAGAGTTTTATTCACCCTGACACTGCAAAGAGGTGTGGACTCCGGGTTCTACCTGCCAAACAGACAATTTCTGTGGCATCACGGTCCCGGTCTGTACCGATCCAAGGACGTTGTGTGGTAACTCTGGAAGTGCAGGGCACAATTTACGAGCGATACAGGCTCCTTGTGTTGCCGCATCTTTGCGCGCCAATTCTCCTCGGACTAAACTTTATGGTCCACATGAAGAGTGTGATCCTACAGTACGGTGGGCCACTCCCTTCGCTGGCAGTAGGGAATCAGCCGCAGCCTCCAAATCATCCAAAGCGCCCCGCATGCAATCTTTCCACACTAAAGATCACCACACCCTCTTTATTTAAGAATCTGGTACCAGGCTGCAAGCCCATCGCTACTAAAAGTAGGCATTACAGCGCTGAAGACCGGATCATCATCAGATCTGAGGTTCAGCGGCTCCTCAAAGAAGGGATCATACAGTCCAGCGTTAGTCCGTGGAGAGCACAGGTCGTGGTGGTTAAGAGCGGGAACAAACCCCGGATGGTCATCGACTACAGTCAGACCATTAATCGTTATACGCAGCTGGATGCGTATCCTCTCCCGTGCATATCTGATATGGTCAATCAGATTGCGCAGTACTGGGTGTTCTCCACCATAGACCTTAAGTCCGCCTACCACCAACTCCCCATCCGCCCAGAGGACCGACAATACACGGCTTTTGAGGCGGATGGTTGTCTGTATCAGTTTCTTAGGGTTCCATTTGGTGTCACCAATGGGGTCTCGGTCTTCCAGCGTGCTATGGACCGAATGGTGGACCAGAACGGGTTGCGGGCTACCTTCCCGTACCTGGATAATGTCACCATCTGCGGCCATGACCAGCAGGACCATGACACAAACCTCCAGAACTTTTTGCGCACTGCGTCTCGCCTGAATCTGACCTATAACAGGGAGAAGTGTGTATTCCGTACGTGCAGGTTAGCTATCCTGGGATATGTGGTGGAAAACGGGGTCATTGGCCCTGATCCAGACCGTATTCGCCCCCTTACTGAACTTCCCTTGCCCGCTAGCGCAAAAGCACTGAGGAGATGCCTCGGCTTCTTCTCTTGTTATGCGCAGTGGGTCCCCAACTACGCGGACAAAGCCCGTCCGCTCATCAAGTCCACGACTTTTCCGCTCACGCCAGAGGCCCAATTGGCCTTCAAGGCTTTGAAAAGCGACATTGCGAAAGCCACGATGCACGCGGTGGATGAATCCATCCCTTTTCAGGTGGAAAGTGATGCATCTGATTTCGCTCTGGCCGCCACACTAAACCAGGCAGGCAGGCCCGTCGCGTTTTTTTCCCGCACCCTTCAAGGTCCCGAAATTCGGCATTCAGCGGTGGAGAAGGAGGCCCAGGCCATTGTGGAGGCCGTCAGACACTGGCGCCATTACCTGGCGGGTAAGCGGTTCACCCTGATCACGGATCAGCGATCCGTGGCGTTTATGTTCAATAATACGCAGAGGGGCAAGATCAAGAATGACAAGATCTTGCGGTGGAGAATCGAGCTCTCCACCTATAATTACGATATTATGTATCGTCCAGGGAAACTCAATGAGCCCTCGGATGCCCTCTCGCGCGGAACATGCGCTACCATGCAGGAGGACCGCTTGAACGCCCTCCATAATGATCTGTGCCATCCAGGGGTCACTCAGCTCTACCACTTCATCAAAGCCCGCAATCTGCCCTACTCGGTGGAGGATGTCAGGTCAGTAACAAGAAGCTGTCGGATTTGCGCGGAATGCAAACCGCACTTTTACCGACCTGACCGGGCACAATTGGTCAAGGCCACTCGCCCCTTCGAGAGGCTGAGTGTGGATTTTAAGGGCCCCCTTCCCTCAACAGACCGGAACGTGTACTTTCTTAACATCATAGATGAGTACTCCCGGTTCCCGTTTGTTGTCCCCTGTGCGGACACGTCGACTGCCACGGTGATCAAGGCATTCCGTGATCTTTTTACCCTGTTCGGGTACCCCTGCTATATACATAGCGACAGGGGCTCGTCGTTCATGAGTAACGACTTGAGGCAATTCCTGCTCTCATACGGGATTGCCTCTAGTAGAACCACGAGTTACAACCCTAGGGGCAACGGACAGGTGGAGAGAGAGAATGCTACAGTCTGGAAGGCTGTCCTACTGGCGCTGAAGTCCAAAGGCCTTCCAGTCTCCCATTGGCAGGAGGTCCTTCCAAATGCGCTTCACTCCATTCGCTCCCTCCTGTGTACGGCAACCAATGCTACTCCCCACGAGAGGATGTTCTCATTCCCTTGGAAGTCGTCCTCGGGGATATCTTTACCAGCCTGGTTGACGTACCCAGGACCCGTCCTTCTGCGGCGACATGTAAGAGCCCGCAAGTCCGACCCCTTGGTCGAACCGGTCCACCTCCTCCACGCCAACCCTCAGTATGCCTATGTGGCATATCCTGACGGGCGAGAGGACACAGTCTCGATCCGAGACCTGGCGCCCGCAGGGGACGTAGCAACTCCTGTCGCTCCCATACCCCCTGTCACGAATCCCCTATCGCTTATTTCTTCCCCGGACGTGGCGCGGTCAGCACCGGGACCAGTGCATAACAGTTATACTCCCATGTACAGCTTGCCTGAGACTCGGAGATCGGCGCCACCACAGAAGGTACCGGGATCCCCTGCACCACCGCTTCACCAGGGTCAACCGGCCCGTGAGTCCTCGAGGGGACAGCCGGACGTTGTTTTGGAGAGAACGCCACCGCAAGCACCTGCTCCGGTGTCACAACCGGTGTTGAGGAGGTCACAGCGACGGTGCGGTCCTCCAGACCGTCTGGACTTGTAGATTTTTTTCTATATATGTAGTTTGTTTTCGCACCCCGCCGGCCTTTGTTTTCAAAGGAGGGGTGAATGTGGTGAACCATCGTTGGTTACCACTGTGGTGTTATTCTAATGTTGCTGTTGGGTTAGGGTGTTGACACTGTGGGGTTGTTATAATGTTGTTGTTGGGTTAGGGTGTTTACACTGTGGGATTAATATACCTGTGGTGGATGCTGTTATGGCACATCCCGGTCGGGCCCCGCCTCCTGGGAGAGGTATAAGACCCTCTGCTCAGGCGGGACCCCTCCAGTCTGGAATGGTGTACTCGTGTTTAAATAGTTCCATTGTTTGTCAATAAAAGCCTTCAATTACTGAAGCCTTGTACCTCGTGCTTGATTGTCGCGCATCAATACCAAATCCTCAATTGCCCTTTCTGTTTTTGTCGAGCTAGAATCATAGAATCTCTACACTGCAGAAGGAGGCCATTCAGCCCATCGAGTCTGCACCAACCACAATCCCACCCAAACGCTATCAACATAACCCAATCCTAATTAGTCTCCCTGACACTAAGTGGCAATTTAGCATGGCTAATCAACCAAACCCGCGCATCTTTGTGACTGTGGGAGGAAATCGGAGCACCTGGAGGAAACCTACACAGACACGAAGAGAACGTGCAAACTTCACACTGACAGTGACCCAAGCTAGGAATCAAATCCAGATCCCAGGTGCTGTGAGGCAGCTGTGCTAACCACTGTGCCACCTTGCTGCCCCATGATGCTTCTTCTGTGCATCTTGCTTTACCTCTACCCTCCTTGCCAAATTAGGGAACATGAGATCCAATCTTGTCCTCATATTGCTGCCCATTAGTAACTTGGCAAATGTAATATCTATGATGACATGAGATGTTGTTCTATAGATAATCAGTAAACGGGCCAGCTTGGTTTGTAGAGAGACTGATGGCTGTTTCTTCATGGCAGTTTGGAATGTTTGGATGGCTCTCTGCCAGTCTATTTGAAGCGGGGTGGTCGGGTGCAGTTCAAATATGTTGAACGCCATTGGTTCTCATGAAATGTTGGAACTCTTCACGAGTGAAAGCAGTTCCATTATCCAAGACCAGCACCTCAGGCAGCCTTTGGTTGGTGGATGTCTGTTGCAATTTCTCTACCTTTGCTGATGAGGTCATGTCGGAGTGCACATCTGTAATGAGCAGGAACATGGAGCCCATGAATGGACCCAAAAAATTGACATGTAGTCACACCCATGGTTGACCTGGCCACTTCCAAGGGTGCACTAGAGCTGCAGATGGCAATTTTTGCTGTATTTGACATTGGTCACATAGATTGACCAGATTAACTTATCTTTTCTTATCAGTTGGGACCTGAATTGCTCAAACCTGTCATCATATTGGCAGCCTTGGAGGACCATTTGTTTGACTTGAGATAATATGGGGTCATTCTGGGTCTAAACCTTGACCTGCTGTGCTGACATGAGCAACTTATCAAGAAAGTGTTGGGCAAGAACAATTTCCCGACGGATCCCCTCCCCTGACGGACCCTGCCCTGCCCCCATCTCCATCATGATCCCCTCCAGGGCCCAACCCTGCATGACCTCCACTGCATACCCCCTGCACAACCTCCCCCTTGCACGACACCCACCCCCGAGCATAGCCCCCTGTAACTGTGCATATGCCCCCATCATTGTGCACAGCCCCCCATCACTGTGCATAGCCCCCTGGTGCACAGCCCCACATCATTGTGCATAACTCCTCATCATTGTGCATAGCCCCCCTGTTACAGACCCAATCCCACAGGCCCCATCCCCTCTCAAACCCCACCCCCTTGGCACTGCCCCTGGCACACTTGCATTGCCCAACTGGGCACTAGAGTGCCATGTGGGCACTGCCACACAGGCACTATCCGATGGACACTGCCCGGATATGCCCCTGACCACCCCAGGGCTCCAATAGCCTCTGATCTCACTGGCATGGCCATGGCACCTGGTATCGACTGGTTAAAACCAGTACTGATTCTCGTCATTGTGACGCCTTGCCGGTGGGACGGGAGGCATCAAGACAGGGGAAGCAGCCGTGCCAGACTTGATAATGATATGGTAATTCAGGCAATCCAATGGTAATGAGCTTCACGTCCTTTCTAGGAGCTAAGCCATTCTCATCAGTAAAATGGGGCCAGGAAGGACTGGCATGAATTGGATTTTTAGCTTCTCATGCTATCTTTTCGGCTTGCCACGCTGATCGGTGGACGTGGCGAGCTGGTAAGATCATGCCCAACATGTAGCATCGCTGGGGCTGATCTCCCCCTGCTAGCGTTCTACATTGCTCCTGGTCAGTGGACAAAATTCCCTACATATCTGCACTCTCTTTTGCCCTGAGCCTCTTTGCTCATTACTTATTGCAGCAGTAAGAAGGCACTCCCATTGATCCTTGTCACCAAATGTAGTACCTTCTAAAGATGGGCCACCACAAAGTAGATTAACGAATGAACGGTTTATTAAGGTAAGTAACTAGTTAGAGAGAGTGAATATAAAAGTTACCGTACTCCATGACTTCAGACTCCGAACTACAAGGAAAACCCACACTCCCCATTAAGATTTGCATGCTCCAACCCAATTGGCCTAAAGGGTCACAAAGACTCTCTGAGCACTTGCTCCTTAAATGGGCACACTACCACAGTGACCAATCACAGATGCCAAGACCTGAATTTTTCAGGTAGTGGGGAACACCAACAGCCCCGTTCCATTTTATGCTGAATTGAGCGCTGATTGGCAGTAGGCACTTGGGGAGCAGTCGGCCAATCAGATTGGCTAACAGCTCTCCATCCCATCCAGCCACAACACCAAATCTCTCACTCACATCCTCCTCTGCACACACCTCCTTCCCCCACTCACACCCCCTCCCCACCCATCTCCTTCCCTCACACACACACCCTCCCCCACCTGAACCCCCCTCCCCCACTCATAGCCCCACCCACACTCCTCCCCCACTCACACCCACTCCCCGTGAACAAAGCTCAGTCCATCACACAAACTAGCGTCCCATCCATTGACTCTGTCTACACTTGCCGTTGCCTCGGCAAAGCAGCCAGCATAATTAAAGACCCACACACCCCAGACATTCTCTCTTCCATTAGGAAAAAGATACAGACATCTGAGGTCATGGACCAACTGACTCAAGAACAGCTTCTTCCCAGCTGCTGTTACACTTTTGAATGGACTTACCTCGCATTAAGTTGATATTTCTCTACACTCCAGCTATGACTGTAACACTACTTTCTGCACTCTTTCCTTTTCTTCTCTATGAACGGTATGTTTTGTCTGTATAGTGCGCAAGAAACAATACTTTTCACTGTATGCTAATACACGTGACAATAATAAATCAAACCAAATCACTCAGCTACTTGCACCCCTTTGCCCCATTCATATCCCTTCCCCCACTCACACCCCCCATTCACACCCCTTCCCCCACTCACACCCCCCATTCACACCCCTCCCCTACTCATACCCCCCAACTCACCCCCCCCCACTCACACCCCTCATTCACACCCCTTCCTCCACTCACACCCCCTCCTCCACTCACACACCCTCCGATTCACACACTCTCCCCCACTCACACCCTCCGATTCACACCCCCTCCCCTGCTCATATCCACTCTCTCACTCACACCCTCCTACTCACACCCTCCCATTCACACCCCCTGCCACACTCATCCCCTCCTCCATTCACACCCACTCTCTCACTCACACCCCTCCTCACACCCTCCTACCTTCCTCCACTCACATCCCTCCCTAACATTCCCCCACTTACACCCCCTCCCTCACTCACACCCTGGGACGCTGACACCCCATGAACAAATAATAAAAGATCGCTGTTGGCAGCATTGTTTGCATGGGCAGCTCATCAACCGTATTACAATTAAAGTTGATCTTCAGTACAGTGTGGGTACCACCTCCGGGTGGGTATCATATGCACCCCTCCCACCACCTGTCTGATTAATGACAAAAATTGTCCGCGAGCAATAGAATTCTGTGTCACAGGCTTTTATTGTCCATAAATTCTTTTACAGGCAAATTAGATTGATGTCTGAAGGAGATGAATACTGAGAGCCAGGGAGCAAACACAATTAGAGCAGATGGCTCGGATGGAGATGAACTATAAATGAAGCAAAGTCAGTACATAAGGTGATGCTGAAGATGCAGCTCATAACAATAGCCTTTAAAGGTGCCGGGAAATAGTATTTTTCTACCAGTTTCACTTAACTAATATGTCATTTCTATTTAAGCACAGACAAATTCTATTTGCAAATAGAATCACAGCATGTCACTGCATGGACTTGATGGAATTAATGATTTGTTCCTGTGCTTTGATATTGTATGATTCTATTTGTAAATAGAATTTGCCTGCGCCTAATCAGAAATGACCTCTTCTTAGACCCATTTTAAGTGAAACTGGTATAAATGTGTTATTTTCATGTATTGTTGTGTACTGTATCTTCAGAATTACTTGGTGTCCCGACTTTGCTTAGACATTTATTATCAATGAAGTGGTATGTATGTTTTGCAAGTACGTACAATTCATTTTGATCTCCATCATTATTCAGAACTATGATTGTCCCATAACTATGCACGTACTACAACAGAATTAGATAGGAAGGGATGAAAAATATTTTGCTATAGTAAGCTGCTTTTATTACCCTTGTTAATTTGACAAATGAAAACAATTTCATGCACCATATGCAGCATTTTCTGTGTAAATTTGATTCCTTTAGTTACAGTTCTTCATTAAAGAAAAGTAACTAGATATCTTGCAGAAGTCACAGAAGTGAGTCGGCCAAACTTGCCTGAGATAGTTTCATTCATACCTGCAAGCCCTTCATAAACTGGCTTTGAAATAGACTGTTACTAATTTCCTTTTCACAGGCAGATTAATGGCAAGTAACCCAAATGCATTGTGAAAGAAGTGTGAGCCTATTCGTATGAAAGTCTGGTTAAGAGATTTAAATCAGCCTGGCTCACATTGCTGACCTGGATTTACTCTGAACCCTGGTCTGAAATACTAGCTCTGCAGCACACCAGAAATAGCATACATAGCTTTGAACACAATTTGGAGTACGTAACTGAGACTTTCAGTACTTTTGTTTGAAGGGAGGAGTCTTTCATACTGTAAATGATTGCAGTGTTAAGAGATGTAACAAAAACATTCCCTTGGCTCGAAATGCTTGCCTTAATTTACTGGCAGCTCAATTGTCCTCAGAGAATTCAAAAATGTGCAGTAACAATTTGTGCTTTTTGTAGGGATCTAATAAGCTGAGAATGCAGTGTTGCCAAGCTTCATCAGCAACACCTTCCAAAACAGTGACCTTCACTGTCGAGAAGAACAAGGGCAACAGGTCCATGGGAACACCTGCACGAACCCCTCCAAGTCATGCATCACTTTGACTTAGTGGGCAAGTGGAAATGTCATTGGATGAGTAATGCAGACCACACTGGCTAATTCCCCTGGAACACGGAGTCAAATTACACCATGGCAACTTGTGGAGTTTAAATGTAATTAATTAGTAATTTGACAAATCTGGAATTGAATGCAATCTCAATAATGGTGCCATGGTACTATACTGAGTGTGGTTCACAACGTCCTTCATGGAGGGAAATGTGCCGCTCTTACTTGGTTTATCCGAGGTGTGTCCAGATCGACAGCAATGTGGTTGACTCTGAAATATCATCTGAAGTGGCTTAACCGCCCAGTTTAAGGCCCTTGCAGTGACATTCACATCCCATGAATGACTATGAGAAAAAAAAGAATCAACGGCAACAGAAATATATCCAGGAAAAATCTCATTGCACTAGGCTCTACGCAATTTTCTCCCTCTCACACAACATGGATGGTATATAACTAAACCTTTTTTGGTTGTTTACCAAAATAAGGCAATGATAATAATTTGCAACAGCCATGTTATAGCACTGTGTAAATGTTATCAGACCTCTTGCTATTTCAGCTTTTATCTCTCCAACATCAAGACAAAACCCAGTCAGAGAGCAAATCATTTTATCATTTACTCATTCACTTTATTACATCAGCTCAAATTATAAAACAACCCCTTCAATTTTGGAATCGGGCCGATCATGTTGTTCAATTTGAATCCCGCCATAAAAATAATCACGCAAGGACATACAGGAAGTGCAACAAGAAAATGAACTGCTGGAAAATCTCAGCAGATCTGACAGCATGATTCTCTCTCCACAGATGCTGTCAGACCAGCTGAGATTTTGCAGCATTTTCTGTTTTTGTTCTTGTTGCACTTTCCTGCATCTCCTCGCGTGCTTATTTTTATGACTGGATTCAAATTGAACAACAGGACTGATCATTCCCAATTCCAAAATTGAAGAGATCATTTTATAATGAGGTGATGTAATAAAGTGAATGAATAAAGTGATAAAATAATTTGTCAGCAGCTCTGACGAAGGGTTACCCCAGGCTCGAAACGTTGGCTCTGATTTGATTTGATTTATTATTGTCACATGTATTAACATACAGTGAAAAGTATTGTTTCTTGCGCGCTATACAGACAAAGCATACCGCTCATGGAGAAGAATAGGAGAGAATGGAGAATGTAGTGTTACAGTCCTAGCCAGGGTGCAGAGAAAGATCAACTTAATGCAAGGTAAGTCCATTCAAAAGTCTGGTGTCAGCAGGGAAGAAGCTGTTTTTGAGTCGGTTGGGATGTGGCCTTAGATTTTTGTACCTTTTTCCAGACGGAAGAAGGTAGAAGAGGGTATGTCCAGGGTGCATGGGGTCCTTGATTATGCTGGATATTTTTCTGAGGCAGCAGGAAGTGTGGACAGTGTCAATGGATGGGAGGCTGATTTGAGTGATGGACTGGGTTTCATTCATGGTCCTTTGTAGTTTCTTGCGGTCTTGGACAGAGCTGGATCCATACCAAGCTGTGATACAACCAGAAAGAATGCTTTCTATGGTGCATCTGTAAAGTTGGTTAGAGTTGTAACAGACATGCCAAAGTTCCTGAGAAAGTAGAGGCTTTGGTGGGCTTTCTTAACTATAGTGTCTGCATGGAGGGACCAGGACAGGTTATTGGTGATTTGGACACCTAAAAACTTGAAGCTCTCGACTATTTCTCATTTGTCCCCATTGATGTAGACAAGGGCATGCCCTCCAGCGCTTTCTTTGATTTTTTTGATTTGATTTATTATTATCACATGTATTAACATACAGTGAAAAGTATTGTTTCTTGCGCGCTGTACAGACAAAGCATACCATTCATAGAGAAGGCAACGAGAGAGTGCAAAATGTAGTGTTACAGTCATAGCTAGGGTGTAGAGAATGATCAACTTAATGCAAGGTAAGTCCATTCAGAAGTCTGACAGCAGCAGGGAAGAAGCTGTTCTTGAGTCAGTTGGTACGTGACCTCAGACTTTTGTATCTTTTTCCCAAAGGAAGAAGGTGGAAGAGAGAATGTCTGGGGTGCATGGGATCCTTAATTATGCTGACTGCTTTGCCAAGGCAATGGGAAGTGTAGACAGAGTCAATGGATGGGAAGCTGGTTTGCGTAATGGATTAGGCTACATTCACGACCTTTTGTAGTTTCTTACGGTCTTGGGCAGAGCAGGAGCCATACCAAGCTGTGATACAACCTGAAAGAATGCTTTCTATGGTATATCTGTAAACGTTGGTGAGAGTCGTAGCTGAAATGCCAAGTTTCCTGAGAAAGTAGAGGCGTTGGTGGGCTTTCTTAACTATAGTGTCGGCATGGGGGGACCAGGACAGGTTGTTGGTGATCTGGACACCTAAAAACCTGAAGCTCTCGACCCTTTCTACTTCGTCCCCATTGATGTAGACAGGGGCATGTTCTCCTTTCCTGAAGTCGATGACAATCTCCTTCGTTTTGTTGACATTGAGGGAGAGATTATTGTTGCCGCAGCAGTTCACCAGATTCTCTATCTCATTCCTGTACCCTGTCTCGTCATTGTTTGAGATCTGACCCACTACAATGGTGTCGTCAGCAAACTTGAAAATCGAATTGGAGGGGAATTTGGCCGCACAGTCAGAGGTGTACAAGAAGTATAGTAGGAGGCTGAGAACACAGCCTTGTGGGGCACCGGTGTTGAGGATTATCGTGGAGGTGTTGTTGTTGCCTATCCTTACTGATTGTGATCTGTGAGTTAGGAAGTTCAGGGTCCAGTTGCAGAGGGAGCTGCCAAAGCCCAGGCCACGGAGTTTGGAGATGAGTTTTGTGGGAATAATAGTGTTGAAGACTGATGACTTAAGTCGATGACTATCTCCTTTATTTTGTTGACACTGAGGGAGAGATTATTGTTGTCGCACCAGCTCACCAGATTCTCTATCTATTTCCTGTACTATGTTTGAGATTGTTTGAGATCATACCCACAATGGTGGTGTCATCAGCAAAATTGAAAATCAAGTTGGAGGGGAATTTGACCACACAGCCATAGGTATAGTAAGTATAGTAAGGGGCTGAGAACATAGCATTGTGGAGCACCGGTGTTGAGGATGATCGTGGAGGAGGTGTTGTTGCCTACCCTTACTAACTACGGTCTGTGGGTCATGAAGTCTCAGATCCAGTTGCAGAGGGAGGAGCTGAGCTTCAGGCCACAAAGTTTGGAGGTGAGTCTCGTAGGAATAATGGTGTTAAAGGCTGAGCTGTGGATTATGAATAGGGATCTGACAAAGGTGTCCTTGTTATCTCGGTGTTCCAAGATTGAGTGCAGGGCCAGAGAGATGGCGTTTACTGTGGGCCTGTTGCAGTGACAGGCGAACTGTGGTGGATCCAGGCAGTCTGGGAGGCAGGAATTGATTTGTGTCTGACTAACCTTTCGAAGCACTTCATAATAATGGATGTCAGAGCCACCGGATGACAGTCATTAAGGCACGCAGCCTGGCTTTTCTTTGGTACCGGGATGACAGTCGTCTTTTTGAAGCAGATAGGGACCTCAGATTGGGGTGAAGAGAGGTTGAATATATCTGCGAATACCCCTGGCAGCTGGTCTGCGTTGGACCTGAGTGCTCGGCAGGGTATCCCATCTGGGCCAGTTGCTGTTCTCTCCCCACAGATGCTGTCAGACCTACTGAGATTTTCCAGCATTTTCTGTTTTTGTTTCAGATTCCAGCATCCACAGTATTTTGCCTTTATCAAAGTGCAACAGAATGTGGCTGTGATAATTTCTCTAACTTTTCCTGTGCTATAAGCAACACAGAGCATCTCGTCCTAACAGTTGTCTGTAATTGCCAACTGAAGAGAATATTATTGATTCTCTCCTTACATCGTTCATGCTGAGTCAGTTTTAGAACTTGGTTCAATTTCCCTCCTAGTGTCTGTTTCTTTGGGCCTATTTGTTTCTTATTCACAAGTTGCAACACTGTTGAAATAAAGCAAGGAGTTCATTAATGAGAGACAGACCCTTAAACAAATACATTTCAAGGCTGTTACTTAAAATAATGGAGAGAAATGCTTTATTTTGTGCATTGTTAACTATTCAACCATGGCAGGTACATCACCTAAACACATTGAATCCCCCTCGCTGACACGTTTTCTTCTCCCTTGCAGGACAAGGTGATCCATGACTACGGGCAGCAACAAACAACTGGTGGGGACTGGCACGGTTGAACTGACCTCACCCCGATTGAGGAGGTGGTACTCGCTATCCTTGGAGTGGCCATGACTGAAGCCAGGGTACAGAACGGTGCTGAAACCATCAAAGGTGATGAAATTCTCACACCTAATCCTGCTTCTCACATCCCATTTCCCCCTTGACCCACAATCTCTTCTGCCTTACAACTAAAGATTCTTAGTTCACCTCTGGCTTTTCTCCTCTTCACTCACTACAAACACTCCCACTGCCTTCAATCAAAAGAAAAAATGCGGAAAATGCTGCCAGATCTGCTGGACCTCTCAGCAGGTCTGGCAGCATCTGTAAGGAGAGAAAAGAGCTGACGTTTCGAGTCCAGCCCCTTTGTCACTCACTGCCTTGTGCCTTTCTTCTTTCAGATACCCAAGAAGTGCTCCTGACCAGGCAGTGGTGAAGGAGCAAGAGGATGAAGAGCCTGGTAATGAAGAAACGCCACCACTCGCCCTGACACTTGCAGCCAATATCTCAGAAACTGACACTGTGCATCCTTTGATGGGTAGATTAGGGGTGGAATCTGCATGCAGCAAGTCCCTGGACACAGTTGGCCTCCAGGCAGAACAGGGGGAAAAGGTAGTGCAAATGCCAGCTGCCCAGAGGGCAAGATCACACATACGTTCTGCTGTGGAGGACTCCGCTGAGAACTCTGATTGGATGGTGTACAGAAGAAGGTTGATGAGTATGTACTCAGAAATGCTTGGTGAAGTCACATGCTCGTTGGACCTGCTTCCCTCTGAAAAGGGAGAATACAATATATTCTGTTCTCTTTCCACACAAAGGCCGTAATCTTATCGGCATGCCCACCAGAGTCTTGTAAGATCGCGCCTGAGGCCAACAGAGAATGCTGTTCTGTGAGCCTCGCCCTTCCCGAAATTGGGGCGGTCATGCTGGTAAAGGTCAGAGGCAAAGAGTGTCAGCAAGCTTCCTTATATTAGCAGTGAACAGCAAACCATTAAATGTTGGAGATGTCAGCCACTCCATCCTGAAAGGTGCCCGACTTGAAGAAGATGATCAGGGCTATTTTTACAGCTGCTCCCACTGCTGTCGTTGTCCATCTCTGAGGCTTCAAGTCTGTGCGCAGCAACTGGCAAGTTTCAGTCAACACCTCCTTAGGGGAACAGAGACACTGGATTCAAGGTTTCCCCCTGAAGACCTTGGATCAATATGGTCTCATGCTGACAGGACTTCTCCTCTCCCATTCTTTTCTCTTTGAGCCGTTGTCCTCCTCTGCATTGCCTTTCCTCATTCTCTTTGTCAAGCTGCAGGCCAAGAAACCATCGCATCCATGACCGAGAACAAGGATTGTGGGCAGAATGCTTGATGTCAGAACAAAGGCTTTTACCACATGACATACGACTGTAGATTTCGCCAGCTTTAAGTAGCAATACAAACCAACAAACACCTCTCTGAATGGAGCAGAAATGAACCAGCAGCAAAACTGTAAGTATTGATAATACCTTTAAAAGTGTGCTGGCGGGCGTATTCTTTGTGCTGCTGAATGCCTGTTCAGCTGTGTGAGGTTAAGAGAGGGCATTAGCTGGAATATTAAGGTTAAAAAAGGCATTGCCAGGTTCACATCAGCATGGCCACAATCTGAATTTGTGTCCACCGCATAATTCCAGTGCACAAAATGGCATCTAAGGTGGCAGCACTCAAAGTATGCCCATTGCACAGACACACTATGGAACTAAAATGGTACCCATACTGCTAACACTACACAGTCGAATGTTGTGGTTGAAGTTTTGAAATCACAATATACGTATGCATTGTTTTCAATTTGGAACTCTTCGATCAGCCTGCAGATGTGGGAATACAATTAGCAAACTGAGAATTTTGTGGTATAAAGGGTGGTGGATGGTGTCACAGTCCAGGGTGTTGACGTTGAATGGATTCATTATGCTATTAAAATAATGGATTGTAGGAATGTCCTACAGTTATTCATCCAGGAAGTAGAGAATAAAGACCATGTGATAATTCTATCACTCATAGTAACCAAGGACATTTTCTGAAGACAAATAATCAATGTTAATAATGGCCAACATGGCATTTTTGTAATAGATTTAATTTTGTAATTATCATTCATAATTTAGTGATAATTGGAGAAACTTTCTCAGATTTCTGTAGAGTTATGGAGACTCCACACCTTAGCCAAAATAACACTGTGACCTTCATTTCCTACAGATCTTATTTTTGCTCAGGAGAAGTGTGGGTGAATGAAAGCAGGATGTGATTAATAGATATGGCAAACAAAAGGGTCATTTCAACTCAATGCTCGAACAGATACCATTTTTGCAGGAGTGAGGTCTGTTTCCCAATGTATGACATAGAATTTTTAAGAGCAGACTTGAAGCTCTTTAGAACTGCCAAATTGTCAAGTCATTTAAATTCCCTGCCCTTTAAATTTTGAAAAACAAATACAGCCTGCTATGCTCCTCAGTTGGAAAAAAAGGTGCTTGCAATTTCAATGAATGTTTGTTGACATGAGCTGAGGGTCATTAAAGATATGATTAGCACTGTTCAACTGCTTTCATAACCTTTCATTATCACAATGGGTAATTTCACTGTTTGGTTGAAGGCTCAGGGAGGTTATTGAGGGATTAACTATCTGTGATGTGGGGTTATGAATATATATATTTGTTTTTATAAGAGATGAATTATTTTAATTAATTAATTGTAATAATTAATTTAATTATTAATTATAAGGTATTTTGGGAGGCGATAGCCTCGTGATATTATCACCAGACTATTAATCCAGAAACTCAGCTAATGTTCTGGGGATCTAGGTTCGAATCCCACCACGGCAGATGGTGAATTCATATCTGAATTCAATAAGAATATCTGGAATTAAGAATCTACTGATGACCATAAAACCATTGTTGATTGTCAGAAAAACACACCTGGTTCACTAATGTTCTTTAGGGAAGGAAATCTGCTGTCCTGACCTGACCTGGCCTACATGTGACTCCAGAGCCACAGCAATGTGGTTGACTCTCAATTGCCCTCTGAAATGTAAATCACTCAGTTCAAGGCCAACTTGGGATGGGCAATAAATGCTGGTCAGCCAGTAATGCCCATGTCCCATGAATGAAGTAATAAAATGTTCTTGAAGGGATTTAAATGTATTTAATGGGCTTTTACCATTGATAGGTCTGACCATGTTAGGCACAGGATAAATTGGCAAGGAGGTGCAAGTGCAAAGGGTGGTGGGATCAGGGCATGTATTGGCACTAAGTTGTCATAGGGATTATAAGAGGCCATAAAGATGGGTGGGGGAGTCATGGGTCAGAATGAGTTAGCATTAAGTTGACGTTGGATCTATCAAGGGCTATAATGGTAGATAGAGTATATGCGTGGTATGGAGAGTATGATGGGATATTGGGGTGCATAGAGAGGCATAAATTGCCATGGAGGGTATGAGGGGCTTTTTGGATTGGGTGGGTGTGTGAATCAGCATGAATAAGGCATGAGCAATTGGTGGGCAGTGGTGCGGGGATGAGGGTTGGAAAACCTTTTTCTTGTTTTAATTTTTTTTATTACAAAGTCCCAGAGTATGGAGGGGAGCCTTTTAACTAGCCCACCTTGGCACTCACAGCTCCTGTGGCTGTATTCTCAGTGCTTCTGGGGACAGTGGGCCTGACCTCAGCACAAAACCCCCTTGAATGAAAATCCTATTTTTCAGGGGTATTTCTCTTGAGCTGGAGATGCTGAGCTGGGAATTTCTCCCACTCTGTATATCCCCACTTCGGAGTGAAAATCTGGACCAAGGTTAGAAGGTATGATTAATTCACTTCTTTGTGGGATGTGGATTTCGCATGGATATAGACTTGTCTAAAGTATGTCATTACCCATACCTACAGTGGACTTCAAGTATTTGCATCTGTCTGAGTAACAACATATCTTACTAACATCATGTCTATAACATTATCTCATGTGTCCTCGTTCAACCTATCAAAGGATTTTGCTGAAGTCTCTTCAAGAAGCAATGATTGAAGCTCAGTGATGGATTTTGATACGACTAATACTCTATAAAAGGGAACATTACTGGGGAAAATATTTGGAAAAGTTACGCAACCCATGGTCCAATACAGGAGGGGTTACAAATGGTGCAATGAAAAAAAATCTGACTGCTGTTTAAACTGATGGCACAGTCACCAATCATTGAGCAATCAAAATCGAGGATGTTCAAGAGATCTGAATTAAAGGGCCTATCTCAAGGTTGTGGGACTGGAGGAGTTTACAACAAAGGGTAAATTAGAAAATCTCAATGCTGTTGAGATAGGATCATAAAACTAGATATTTCCACATTCCATCTCGGGGCTGATTCTGGTGGCATGGGGCTGTTAAAATTTACCCTTTCACTCTACCATCTGAATCAGTGTCAAGAGAAAACTACACCATGCCCAAGGAAAAGGACAGCAAAGTGGTTAGCACTGCTGCCTCACAGCACTGTGGACCCTGGTTTGATTTCGGCCTTGGGTAACTGCCTGTGTGGAGTTTGCATGTCCTCCCTGTGTCTGTGTGGGTTTCCTCCGGTTTCCTCCCACAGTCCAAAGATGTGCAGACTAGGTGGATTAGTCATGGTAAATGCATGGGGTTAAGAGGATAGCGCAGAGGAGACGGCCAGGGTAGGATGGTCTTTTGGAGAGTCAGTGCAGACTTAATGGGCCGGATGGCCTCTATGTGCACTGTCGGGTTTCTATGGTTCAAAGTGAAGCCAAGTCACCTTCAGTTCCGTGTGTTATTACTATGATGGAACTGATCCCATGTTAGTGACAGTCTTGCAAAGGCAAGAAATGTCATGCATATAGGAAACAAAATTATTCTGCACTGTCAATCATCCAATTGTAGACATATAGTGAAGACTTTCTGAATTGAATATCCACAAATATATAGCCAGTTCAGGTATCACAATGTGCAGCAAATTACTAAAAAAACTGCGTATACCAGAATAATATATTTCAATAAAAAAGAACAGCATTCACAAATCCCAAATAAAAAGCCAATTACACCATGATATATTCAGTGGGACCAATCGAAGTAATTGTTAACTTCAGTTGTCTAGACCCTAAACTATGGATTTCCTTCCTTAAAATTCATCACCTCTAGACCTCTCTGTCTCCTGCCTCCAAATAACTCTTTCTTTGGCTTTGTGTTTTTCTTTGTCTGATTACATTTCTGTGAAATGCCTTGGGTGAATGTTAAGAGCAGCATATAAATGCAAGTTGTTTTTGTTTCACTTGGTGGCGCGGAGTGGAGGGAGTGAACAGCGATCATTGTCCTCGGAAAATGAGGGAAGGGGTTAGTAATACTTTGTCTGGGCTTATTAATCTGCCTGGCATTTACCTGTGGGTACTGCAGGTGCAGCTGCAGTTCCACACCTTCCACTCAAAGAAACACTGGAACTCTCAGGCAATGTAAAAGAGGCAGAGAATTCATCCCTAAAAATTTGTGCTGGTGGACAAAGGTAACAGAAGTCTACTCTATTATCTATGCCAGCTGTTTGCTAAATTCCACAGAGCTACTTTCAGGGTGAAATATTATCTTTGAATGCATAAAGCAGAGAATGGGTCCAGATCATATATATATTGTATGTATATATAATGTATGATCCACAATTTACATTTTTTTTTACCAATCACATGCCTTTGCTTCCCAGATTTTACAAACCACAGTCTGAACCTTAAATCTTATTCTACTATCCAGTACTGAAAGTCCAGCATTATGTTTTGGTCATTAACTATTGCTCTGTATCTATTAATCATGTTAACTATGTTTCACAAATGCTGCAATAAATCATTATTTGGAGAGGTTGGAGAAATTCATTATCATAGCTCAACATTGTACACCCAAGGCAATTGTTCTAGTTGATATCAAATAAGTTATACAGATGATTTTGCACTACAAGCCACCATGCGGCATTCACCCAAAATCAATGGCACAAGTTGAAGACTGTACACCAACAGCTGATGGCTGATTTACCATTAACCACAAAGGATGATATTGTTCCAGTCATCCCCAAGGTGACAGTATTAAATTACATCTCTCTTAACAGGCATTAAGGGACCATTAAAGACAAGCTCCCTTCCAAATCAACCTATGTAAATCAACCACAGAAAATAAGGCAAGTAAAATTTATCTATTAGGTGGCAACGTTTTAACAGAGAACTGCCTCAATTTAAGTTGCTTTAAGTTTATTTATTAGTGTCACAAGTCAGCTTAAATTAACACTGCAATGAAGTTACTGTGAAAATCCCCTAGTCACCATGCTCTGGCACCTGTTCGGGTACACTGAGGGCGAATTTAACGTGGCCATTGCACCTCATCAGCGGTCTTTTGGACTGTGGGAGGGAACTGGAGCATCTGAAGGCAACCCAAGCAGACATGGGGAGAATGTACAAACTCCACACAGACAGTGACCCCAGCCAGGATTCAAAACTGGCTCCCTGGTTTGTTGAGGCAGCAATGCTAACCACTGTGCCACTGTGCCGCTCCTGATTGTCAACTACCTACTTGTCCAGGCGCTATGAGGCAGCAGTGCTAACCACTGTGCCGCCTCCAATTATCAACTACCTACTTGTCCAGGCGTTGTGTGACAGCAGTGCTAACCACTGTGCCACCATGCTGCCCCATTGTCAACTACCTACTTGTTCAAGGCAGAGAGTTTGTGGTTCTTGTGACCCGTTTCCACCATCCTTAGGAAAGTGAGGCAGTTGACATGGGTGCAACTCCAAGGAATTTCCTGCCCTATATTTTAGCATCAGTCAATGATTCCTCCGGACACCTGAAATAGTCAAACTTACAGCAGCACGAGTTACTATATTCCATGTCCTTGCAAGAGTTTTGCATTAAGAGAAATGCAAAGGTGTTTAAACAATAAAGGTGAACAGCACATCAGGAAGCCATTGATCTGTGCTGTGCCTGTGCTGCCTCCATTACAATAATCCAGAACTAATTCTGCTTTCTCCACAATGTTTTATATTTTTCTCTAATTCAAATATTTGTTCCGTTCCCATTAAATGTTACAATGGTCTGTGCTTCAACACTTCCCGTGGGAAAACATTCTCCAACAAATCCCAGTAAAATAAATTTCTCCTAACCTTTCCTCATTCTTCCAGTGATAATTTCAAACTTGTCTGCCATCACTGACACCACAACTTGGAATGCTTAATAAGCTTAAAATCTTCATCAAATCATCTTTTAGCTTTCTATGTTCCAATGGAAATTGCCCCTGTCTCTCAAGTCTATACTCTCACACCTAGTTTCACTCCGGTCAACTTATGTGATTATTCACACTTTAATGTACGGGCGTCATGGTGACACAGTGGTTAGAACTGCTGCCTCATAGCATGAGGGATCCGAGTTTGATTCCAGCCTTGGGTGACTGTGTGAATTGTGCACGTTCTCCCCGTCTCTGTGTGGCTTTCCTCTGGGTGCTCCGGTTTCCTCTCACAGTCCAAAGATTTGCAGGTTAGGTTGATTGGCCATGCTGAATTCCTCTACAGTGGGAACTAGCAGGGTAAATATGTGGGGTTACAGGAATAGGGCCTGGGTGGCATTATTGTCGGTGCAGGCAGGATGGGCTGAATGGCCTCCTCCTGCACTGTAGGGATTCTATGATTTGAATGCCTTTCTGATAATGGAGATCTCAAACTTGCATATAAGAATCAAATTGCTGCCTAACTATTGCCTCGCAAAAATGGTAAGCCACTCTGTTCCATTTTACATTTTAGAATGTCAACAGTTTGCAGATATGGACATGGATTGTCCCTGAAATGAAAAGAATTTACAAAAGTTACAAGAGTTACAAAAACATTCTTACTTTTGTGCATAACTCTCTCATTTCTGTTTCAGTGTATGCCACAGTTCACTGACCATCTCTGTATCACAATCTACTTTCAGCAAATCCTGTGTTGATGATTTTTAGAATAGCGTGCAGATAGGATTTATATATATTTGATGCCACCAAAGACTTGATATTTTATTGTAATATTCAGTTCCTGTTCATAGAATCCCTACAGTGCAGAAGGAGGCCATTTGGCCCATCAAGCCTGCACTGACCATAATCCCACGCATGCCCTATTCCCGTAACGCCTCATATTTAACCTGCTAATCCCCCTGACATTAGGGTTAATTTAGCATGGCCAATCAACCTAACCTGCACATCTTTGGAGCATGGGAGGAAACCGGAGCACCCAGAGGAAACCCACGCAGACACAGGGAGAACATGCAAACTCCACACAGACAGTGACCTGAGGTCGGAATACAACCAGGGTCCCTGACGCTGTGAGGCAGCAGTGCTAACCACTGTGCCACCATGCCGCTAGAAGATGTAGCATTTTTACCCATAACTCATTTGAATTATTACATAATTGTATACCAAGTTCCAAGTGATAGATCATCTTCAAGGGAATGGAATAAGTTCAGCAGAATGCTGTTTTTACTGAGATAGACCTATCTCTTCTGACATTATAATGGCGACATCAGGAGATGTAATGAAGTAAATCCACCATTAATGGTAAATGAGAGCTGAACGACATAAACACACATCTACCTATTGGTTGAGAAGGAAACTGTATAATGCAATGCAATTCCAAATAACTTAGATGAGTTTTCAGCAATCACATTTTCACATCACATTGAAAGTTTCAACCGGGAAGAAAAACTCCCCAAAACGGACATTGTGTTTATTTTTTCAAATTCAGTAAGATACATAATCATACTGCCTGTTACTCAGTGTGTGTAAATCCTTGCTAGATGTGAGGAGTGTAGTTACCCAGTATTAGCATCCATCAATCCAGGACAGTTTCAGTGGGATTAGTAATTAGCTTCAGCGGATATTGATCTGACCATTCATTTGTGGTGCAGTGTAACAAAACTGTACCAATAAGAATTGCCCACGAATGAATTGCACACATTACCCCTCTCTAAATGCATGTAAAACTATCTGAAGCATAATCTATTTATCAATATGACAAGGAGGTAAAAGTAGACTGGAAATTATAATTTTAATCCCAATTCCTTTTTACTGTTATCATTTGTAATAAATGATATTGATTTATTTTTAATTTTGTAGGTTGTATATTTTGTTCCTTTTTCTCCGCTTCCAGTTTCCTCATACCTGATCAACATCCTGGGGTTACCATTGACCAGAAACTGAACTGTACTCACCATATTAAATGCTGTGGCTACAAGAGCCGGTCAGAGGTTAGGAATCCTATGGCGAGTAACTCATCTTCTGGCTCACCAAAACCTGTTTACCATCTACAAGTTTCAGGTCAGGAGTATGATGGAGTTCTTTCCCCTTGCCCGGATGGGTGCAGCTCTAACAACATTCAAGAAGCTTGACGCCATCCAGGACAAGCCAGCCCACTTGATTGACACCCCATTCACAAACATTCAATCCCTCCACCACCAACACACAGTAGCTGCAGTGTGCACCACCTGCAAGATGCACTGCAGGAACTCACCAAGGGCCCTTAGGCAGCACCTTCCAAACACGCGACTACTGGCATCTAGAAAGACAAGGACAACAGATACATGGGAAAACCACCAGCTGGAGGTTCTTCTCCAAGCCACTCATCATCCTGACTTAGAAATATATCGCTGCTCCTTCACTGTCGCCGGGTCAAAATCCTGGAACTCCACACCTAACAGCACTGTGGATCTGTCGACACCACATGAACTGCAGTGGTTCAAGAAGGCAGCTCACCATTACCTTCTGAAGGGCAATTAGGGATGGGCAATAAATGCTGGCCTAGCCAGCAAAGTTCACATTCCTTGAACAAATTAATAAGAAATGATGTCCTGCAACTAAATTTGCTAACATGACCAGGGCTTAACTTACCCTGTTAATTCTGGCTGAAATTTGTTCTAACAGTTTCCCTTAATGAAATTATAGTATCAGCCATGAGCTTATTAAATGGCGGAACAGGCTTGGGGGGGGCGAATGGCCTACTCCTGTTCCTAATTCGTATGTTTGTATGTTATATAGCACTGAATTAAATTATTTATTTTTAGCATCCCTTAATCAAATTATCTGTTATAGCTTACTTCTTAATCAAATTATTTTATAGCACCCCTTAATCAAATGGTGCTATATAAAAACCTTTAATCAATTGATCTGTCAGTGATTTGGTTGCACCTCTTTTGATGAGTCCGCCATGGATGAAAAGTTGGTCTTCTGTGGAGGCAGTGAAGTGAGGATGGGAGGCTGACATCATTGGAAGGTATGTGATAGTGAGGTGGAGTAGCTGAATGTTAAGCCTGACTCCTGAGTGCTGGAGCTGCTGATGGGCAAGTGATGGTCTGGTACATTGAGCAGTTTTAGAGTTTGAAGGTTAGGTTAAGTTTGATGCCCTTTGAAGATGTTTTCACTGATCTTGAGCATGAAGTCATTAAACATTTTTCCAGAAATGCTGCTAGATCCTCGACGCCAGACTCATTGCGTTGACACCCCTTTCCATTTTCACCCATTCCCATTGAAGAATGTTTCTTGAAGGCCTCCTGAAAATGGCCTTTCTCCTTCTGTCTTCCTCCATGACTAATGCCTCCAACAGTGCGACTGTGAATCTGGGCACCCTCTCTCTGCTCTGGTGCTCTGTTTCTTTTGTTCCCATTGCAGTTTTGGCATTCAACAACTTCCTTTCTGTCAGTGCAGCTTTCTTTAAAGAGGTATAGGCTGTACACTTGCCAGCCTTACATGTTCGGCCCTTGTTGAGAATGCAGCCTCTAGCAAATGAGGAGGCAGGAGGACGTTTGTTTGCTGCTTACCTCAACAGGATTGGGCATGGGTAGATTGCGAATCAGACTCCCCTATGCCCAAAACAGGGTTCAGACAGATTTTTAGCCCTGATATTGCAAATGTGATTTTAAATATTTTAACGAGTTAAGTTTGTCTAACCAAAGAGCTAACGTTATTTCTGCAAGCACACGCTCACTGAGACAAGACTCCCACGAATCAAATTTTCTTACCACAAATGGGACATACCATGCCGACATCCGTAGGTTAATAATGCAACCTGACAAAGTTTGGGCACTTTTTCGTCCTCATGGCTTTCATAGTGTATCAAGGCTAAATATTATTTTTTTAACCACGTAATTTGATTGAAGGTTGTCAATAATGTAGTGCTTTATAAAAGTGTGCGTGTGTCAGCTCTTGACCCATAGTAATCTAGCCCAGTCTGCAGTTCAATCAAGAAATTTATTGAGCAAGCAAATTGCCCATTGACCAGAATGGGATAGCTGGAAAATGGGTGTGCTATGAAAATCTCAGATAACACGGCACATTGTGAATTATCCTTAGCATAACAACCTCAGGTAATGTTTCTTTCTGCTAAAAAGGAATCCTGAAATCTGAACTACACAGACACCAAAGGTTCTAACTGAAGGATTTGGTGTCACACACAGGCATCTTAATTGCTGAAAGAGCCTCACTGAGTTCACATTCAGAGATAAAATCTTGTCTCGGTTTTCACATTTTATGTTATTGATCTCTTCTTGGATATCCAAAGCGCAGCTTTACCCATCACATCAACAGGAGTTGTTTTGAATGATTGTCTGTATAAACTGCAATGATGGTTTTGAAATGACACTGTATATCCCTGTGCTATCATCAAGGATTTGAATTATAAATAGAAGCTCCTGTCCTCTCACTTTTCTTACAGTTGCCAGTTTGTTGCAGAGGGACAAAAAGATATGTTTTTGTTACTCTTTGTTCAATTTGTATTTATACATTAGGCAGAGGTGCCGTTCTAGTATGGATCACCCTAAGCACTTTCCCACAGAAATTAATTGAATTGCAGGGGAGTCAACAAATCAGTACAAAATACATTAACCTTACATCTCCCTCTGATACTGCTAGGTTTGAAAGCGATCAATAATATTACACAGGATCTAATCTGGACCGAGCAGTTTATGTGCTGACATGAAAAAAATGTCTTCACAACAACTTGAAGTATTCATTTATCATGCGGTTAATTTGTAATTATGTCCCCACCTTCAGGTTGTAGGGCCCGGAATAATGGATAGGGTAGGAGGGAGTTACAAGGCAGTTTTGTCATTAATGGGGTAAAATGACATCATAAACCTTGAATTAAGCTGAGTTGTGTTACGGTCTCTGACGCTCTCCGAAATACTGTGATCTATCTTCTTCTTCATGGAGGTCAGCCTCTCCACCAATATGCTCACATACAGGATCACAGGTTTGTTTTTAACTATGCTACCAGAAAAAGAATCAGAACCATCATTTGTATCAACGGGTTCTTTGTAGACCGTGTGGTCATGTGATGATGTGGCTACTAAAGGGTCACGTGACAGGAGTGGGGGCATTCTCCCTGGTCTGCTGACAGGGTACAAGCATAGAGTGGTACAAGCTCAGCTGGTGAATAAAGTATTGTTTGTTACAAGTCTTTGGCCGCCAGTCTTTGGGAATCCAGCACTTCCACATTCTCAAAAAAGCAATGGACGGAATTCTCTCAACCTGCCCACGCTGGGTGTGGTGGCAGGTGAATTCAGTGAACTTGGCGGGAGCCAAATAGCCAGAAACTCACTGACCTAAAATCGCATTGTGATTCTCCCAGTGGTGGCTTACTGACTCTTCCCGCTGCCAGTGGCGCAAATGCTACTTGCGTTCATTTGGATCTCATTGAATGCTCATTAAAACAGGGGGTGAGGACAAAAGAAAGAGATGTGATGAGACGGGTGGAGCAGAGGTTGGGTGAAATGCATTTTCACCTGGAAGGACCAGAGATTGGAGTGTGAGCGACAAGACAGTTGGGATGGTGGTGTTGTTGAGAGAGTAAGTGTTGATATGTGTCCCTGCGAATGGATTGTGAGAGTCATGAAGAGAGTAGCTGTTGGAGTACATGATGATGTGGAGGTGCCGGCGTTGGACTGGGGTAAACACAGTAAGAAGTTTAACAACACCAGGCTAAAGTCCAACAGGTTTATTTGGTAGCAAAAGCCACACAAGCTTTCGGAGCCTTAAGCCCCTTCTTCAGGTGAGTGGGAATTCTGTTCACAAACACCTGTTTGTGAACAGAATTCCCACTCACCTGAAGAAGGGGCTTGGGGCTCCGAAAGCTTGTGTGGCTTTTGCTACCAAATAAACCTGTTGGACTTTAACCTGGTGTTGTTAAACTTCTTACGGAGTACATGATGCCATGCTGAGAGTCTGATAGTGGATGAAGTTGAGAGAGGACTTACCCTGGGAGAGTGGATGAGATCATTCATCCACTTCCTGCCCTGGATGGTACTTCGTGGGTCGGTGACAGCTGTGCGAACCTTTTGGGCAATGACCTCCCAGCTCAGAGAGACATGGTTCATCTGCATCTTTGAGCCATCTTTAGGGTACAGGAGATGTCAATGGGCCCAGATTCTCCAAATAAGGACCTCGAGGGCCCTGGCACTGAAAGCAGGTACTGCCTTCTTCTTGAGGCCATTTGCTTCTGGGTCACAGACATCCTGCATAGGTCTGGTGAAAATAGGTGGGCTGGAGAGAATGATATGAATGTGCTGGACTGGTATTTAAATATGGCGCTGGGATCTTAGAACCCGATGTGGAGATGCCGGCGTTGGACTGGGGTAAACACAGTAAGAAGCTTAACAACACCAGGTTAAAGTCCAACAGGTTTATTTGGTAGCAAAAGCCACACAAGCTTTCGAAGCTCGAAAGCTTGTGTGGCTTTTGCTACCAAATAAACCTGTTGGACTTTAACCTGGTGTTGTTAAACTTCTTACTATCTTAGAACCCACCAGCTGAGAACGGACGCATGGATCAGCTGCTGGCCCACCAGGAAAGTCACCCTATTCATAATTAATGAGGTTCCAAGCATTGTATCTGGCACCGGATCCCACTATTCTGGTTGGCTGAACAGTCGCTGCCAGACCCTCTCACCACTGCACTTAAGTGTTGGTTCTGGTGAGAAACCCAATGAGAATAGAGAGCAGGAAATCTTACTAAATATCGAACTCTTCAACATTTTTTTCCTGTCACACTCATGGCTGCTTGTCCCTGATTCACTCACCCTGGGAAAACTTAATCTCTGCAATCAGTGGGGCTCTCCTTTGAAACGCTTCCCCAACACTTGTTCCAAGTCGGGTTGAGGGGATAGCTGCCAGGAAGCTCGCACCAGGATTCTCAGAGGGAGCCCTGGCCAAACATTTGGATGGTGTGGGGCAGAGGCATGACATTCTCTACCCACAATCCCGCAAATGTCCATCCACCAAGGTCATCACCTTCCACTTGGGAGGCAGTGACCGCCATAGTGAGTGCCAGCTCGCTGCAGAAGAGGACAGGGCAACAGTGCAGCAAGAAGATGAGTGACCTTCTTTACACAGCCAAGGTAAATCTGCCTCCTCATGTCTCCCGCTATACTCCTTCACACATCTTTCACAGCTCCATGATGAAATCTCACCCAGCCACCTTGTGGTTTACCAACACTTCTCATGGCACCTACCCACCCTCCACCCCCCACGCACCCCCCCATTTTTAAAAAAAGTTCATTTATGGGACATGGGTGCTGATGGCTGGCCAGCATTTATTGCCCGTTGAGAGTCACCCACATTGCTGTGGCTCTGGAGTCACATATAGGCCAGATCAGGTAAGGACAGCAGACTTCCTTCCCCAAAGGACATTAGTGAAACAGATGAATTTTTCCGACAATTGACAATGGTTTTATGGTCATCAGTATATTCTTATTTCCATCTACCGTGGTGGGATTCGATCCTGGGTCCCCAGAATATTAGCTGAGCTTCTGGATTAATAGTCTAGCGATAAAACACTAGGCCATCACCTCCCCATGTTCCCCCAATAGCTAATCTGCTCCTCATCCCCATTCCCAATCACCTCCCATGCATGACAGACTTCCTCACCGTCTGGACTGGTTCCCTGGCACAAATGCCTGTGGGATGAATGGCATCCTTCCTCTTCTGAGAGACAGTCAGCTTTTGTTCCTCTTCAATTCTAAAGAAACAAACATGAACAGAATTAACTAAACGTGGGCTCTATTTGTATTTCTCAGAATAAGCTTTGATGGATATTCACTTTAAATAGTTAAGGAATCACCAGTTATCAGTAAATGCCTTTGCATTCGCTACACGCTATGATAAAGGCTTTCTATTGTATCTTTTCCATTTCTCTATCTAAGCACTGTCAGATGTCAAAAAGCAAGAAATGGCCTTTATATTCTTGCAGATGCTTCATTGATAGGTAAGTAAGGCAGGATATGACTCGCCAAGCCCATGATTTGCACAGAATACACGTCATAGGCAATGCTTATGCAGCCAATTTGATTAAAATTTGATTTTCATGGCAATAGATTTGTTTTGCTTAATTGTACAAGTATTAGCACTTAAATATAGAACAACAACAGAATACAAAATGACTTCAGACTGCAGACCTAAAGGTGCAATCACTCGTTTTTGGATCGGCAGCTTTGGTTATCCCTTTAAAGATAGAGTGGTTAAAATTGGCCTTCACTGGCATCGCAGCGTATGTACGTTGCATTTTGCACCAAGGTGTAAACAGCAGTCATGTTCGAGGTCGGGGGGCAGGGGGGTGGTGGGTTGGTGAAGGCAGAGTGAGGCCAATTTACTAAGAACAGTTTGCCAGCAAAGATCAGCTGCACTCCCAGAAAAGCTTGATATCAGATTTTATTTACAAACCTTAACTCTCATCAGCCATCCCTTTCCATGGGTTGCAATCCCATTTCTGATTTGGTGGCTTAATTTCATGGTAACCTCGTAAACAATAATCCATGCTGCTTTTCAATCCACGCTGCTTAATTTATTGACAGGGATAAATTAATCCATCTGGTGAGAAGTTAGTTGAAGCAATTTGACATTTATCACCCTAATCACTGGAACTGCATGACCTGGGGTTGAATTTAAACTTTCCAATTAAGGCCGACAGCACGTTGGGGGCCCAACATTTTTAGCAGTGTATTTGTCAGTGGCTTTTCTTCACAATTTAGAGGGGTAAGGTGCGGTGATGATCTGCATCAGTCTGCTTCAACTTCAATATTTGAAGGAAACCCGCGCAGGTCGAAATTGAAGGATTGCCAAAATGTCGTTCTGGAGCCAGGAACGTTATAGGTGGAGTGTCAACATGGAAAGGCAGCACCACATTTCGCTAATGCATCCCTGCACAAGAAGCTGTGGGCTGTGAGGACCAAAGAAAGATTCTAATCCTCCTGGATGGGAGGAAAAAGGCAGCTGCAGAGAAAAGCAAGGGCAGTTTGTGGTGAGCTGAGAAGGTCAAGCAGCAGGGTTATGGTACTTCATTCCTGGATACAGCGTGGCAAAAGGTTTGATGATCTAATCGGTGCAGATTAACTGAAGTGTCCTTGAATCACTCCATCGTGGGTATTGCTGGCAGCTAAATGTGCAGCTGCAAGTGTCTTTGCTGCATCAGGTGCTTCTCCCCTATTGTTTTCGCATTCTCCTCCCTCCAAAAATGCAGATTGCTCGTCAGCTTCCTCCTCCTGGACCTCCAGCTCTCAGTACTGAGCAATGTTGTGCAAGGCACAGCACACCACTAGCATTCTGGAGACTTTGACTGGTGTGTTCTGAAGAGCAGCTCAATTGCTCACTCAGCTATGGCTCATGTGGCTTCAGTTGTATCTTTTCTGGGTGTCATTGGTAGGGCTGCCACCAACCGTGTCCTGAGGTGGTAGCCTTTATCTCCAAGTCAAGCTCTTCTCTGTTTGGAGATGTGATTAGTGCAGGATGAATGCATCTTGACATTCCTTGAACAGACATGGATGGGTGGTCAGATACCAACTGAACATTGATGGAGTGGAATCCTTTTTGGTTGATGAAGTGTCCTGACTGGTCTGGGCCCTCACTCTCACTGGCCTCATCAGTGGCATTGTGCACATAGTGTTAGCCATGGAAAGCATTGGATAACACTAATGCTAGTGGAGCTGCACTTGTGGGCAGCAGATTGTGAGATTCCCCAGATATTGCCAGCAGATCCCAGGAAGGAGTCAGGGGTGAGGAAATCCAGGGATCTGGTGATCTTGGCCCCAGCAGGTAATGCATGTCCAGTTAATTCACTTTGCTGCATGTCTCCTCCTGGGAAGTTGACAATGTTACTAACTAGCTGACAGGAAAGACTGAGTGGCCCGAGGCACTGGTCCTTAGTCAGGGTCAACAAGTGAATCCTTGACATAGAACATAGAACATAGAAAAGCTACAGCACAAACAGGCCCTTCGGCCCACAAGTTGCACTGAACATGTCCCTACCTACTAGGCTTCCCTATAACCCTCTATCTTACTAACTTCCATAGGGTCTTAAAGCCGATTCCACGCATCCACCACCCTCTGAGTGAAAAACTTACCCCTAACATCTCCTCTGTACCTACTCCCCAGCACTCTAAACCTGAGACCTCTTGTGGCACCCATTTCAGCCCTGGGTAAAAGCCTCTGAGAATCCACTCTATCAATACCCCTCAACATCTTATACACGACCAGTGACCTGTAAACCTTGTCCCAGGAGCTGGAACTCTGCATTCATTCACTCTGTCCTGTGGCGTGGTAAGTGGCTGAGGTGAAAACTGCCACTGCTGCTAATTCTGTTGCTTGTGCTGCTCTTCTTGTTCATGAGAGAGCTGGATAAGCTGCCCCTGTAATGCTGGGAAGGTTGACAGCTGGGAGCTTTAGAATAAAGGCACAAAACTCCAATAACATTCAAAGTTTTAGAAATTAAATCCAACACAATGAAAACACACACTCCAAATAAGTCCTGTGAGCGAAAGAATCAGATAGAATCAATCAGTGCAGAAAGAGGCCATTCGACCCATTGATTCTACAACAAGCACAATCCCAGCCAGACCCTATTCCGTAACCCCTCATATTTACCCTGTTAATCCCCCTGATATTAGGGGCAATTTACCATGGCCAATCAACCTAACTTGCACATCTTTGGACTGTGGGAGGAAACCAGAGCACCCGGAGGAAACCCACGCACACACGGGAAAAATGTGCAAACTCCACACAGTCACCCGAGGCTGGAACTTAACCCGGGTCCCTGGCGCTGTGAGGCAGCAGTGCCACTGTGCCGCCCCGGTGAAAAGTGAAAAGCTTTTCACTTAGCAACTAGCATGTCAATTACTCAGCACCACCAATCTCCATTGTCCCCTTATCCTGTTTTATCTGACAAGTCCCAAGAAGATCAGGGAACCACTGAGTGAGTGAGTGTGATTGTGAGTGAGTGAGTGAGTGTGATTGTGAGGGAGTGAGTGAGTGAATGAGTGAGTGAGTGAGATTGTGAGGGAGTGAGTGAGTGAGATTGTGAGTGAGTGTGATTGTGAGTGAGTGAGTGAGTGAGATTGTGAGTGAGTGAGTGTGAGTGAGTGTGATTGTGAGTGAGTGAGATTGTGAGTGAGTGAGTGAGATTGTGAGTGAGTGAGTGTGATTGTGAGTGAGTGAGTGAGATTGTGAGTGAGTGAGATTGTGAGTGAGTGAGATTGTGAGTGAGAGAGATTGTGAGTGTGATAGTGAGTGAGTGTGATAGTGAGTGAGTGTGATAGTGAGTGAGTGAGATAGTGAGTGAGATAGTGAGTGAGATAGTGAGTGAGATAGTGAGTGAGTGTGATAGTGAGTGTGATAGTGAGTGAGATAGTGAGTGAGATGGTGAGTGAGTGAGAGAGAGACAGAGAGAGAACCCTTCGACTTGAAATGAGCCACACACGCACACACACACACATCCCTCATCTTCCCTCCCAATAATCTATCCACATTTTGGGTTGGGAGAGGAAAAAAACCTAGTCTGAAATGCAACCTGCTTCTGACCCCGACTTTTGAATGAACTCTGGTGAGACCCACTCAGAATCTCCACTACCAGAGGCAAACGCAAGGTCAATGTTAGATAAATACATCTCTTGAGCTTACCATTCCCTGGTGAGCAGGACTTGGCACCTAGTCTGTCTCTCTCTTGCTCTGCTTAAGGAAAAAGCGCAAAAAAAAAGTTTTATTAGTTGATTCGGCTGCTTAGCACTTTTTAATGGTCATTTTTGTGAATTACTCATTTTTAAAATTTATTGCTTTGACATTAATGTTGTTTTGTTTTCTTCATAACATTTTTTGAAATTCATGTTTAATGTGCCAAACCAGATCTCAGGAAGTTGCTGCTGCATTTCTTGCTGAAGGGGAGTGAGAAGATCACAAGAAGTCTGACTGCTTTTTGGAAGGCTTGCAAAAGGGGTTGCTTTTGCACCAATAGAAACAGAATGTGTTGGAAATACTCTTCACGTCTGGTGACATCTGTGCAGAGAGAAACAGATGTCAATGACCCATCATCAGAACTAATGCACACTGTGGACCTGCAGCATTGACTCTCTCTCCACAGATGCTGCCTGGATTGCTAAGCATTTCCAGAATTTTCTGTTTATCTTTCAGATGTCCAGCATCTGTTTTATTGGGCGGGGATCCTGGATTCAGGATTCAATCCTGGACCGGGGAGCGGCGCGGGCTTGGAGGGCCGAAGGGCCTGTTCCTGTGCTGTATTGTTCTTTGTTCTTTGTTCTTTGTATGCGCCATGCTGGGCAACTATCCGGATGGCTAATTTCAATTTAAAATGAGAAATATTTATCACTCAACGCAAAATTTATTTTTTCTCTCAATAACGCCCACTTGTGTGCACAGAAATAGCACAGTATTGCAGGTGGATTGGTTGGTGCTAATTTATTGTAAGGTTTTGTCATTTTTAAATTTGGAAGTGAAAGCAGAAGTAATGTGCCAATAGAATATGTCACTCTTAGTTCAAGAGGCGATGGCTCAGAGGTATCATCACTGGACTATTAATCCAGAAACTCAGCCAATGTTCTGGGGACCTGGGTTTGAATCCCGCCATGGCAGATGGCAGAACTTGAATTCAATTTAAAAATCTGGAATTAAGAATCTACTGATGACCATGAAACCATTATCGATTGTTGGAAAACCCATCTTGTTCACTAATGTCCATTAGGGAAGGAAATCTGCTGTCTTTACCTGGTCTGGTCCACATGTGACTCCAGAGCCACAGCAATGTGGTTGACTCTCAACTGCCCTCAGGCAACTAGGGATGGACAATAAATGCTGGCCAGCCAGCGATGCCCATGACCCATGAATGAATTTTAAAACAATTCTCATTTGTACATAGGATTGTTGTTTGCAGCGCTTGTGGTTCAAATCTTTTTGAAGTTAATGTCCAGGTTTTGCATAGGACCAGGTTCAAAGAAGCAGAGCTTATTGAATAATATGAATGACCAAATTGTGCGCAATTGTCTGACAAATACATGGTTGTAAAGCATATCATATTGAAACCTCAGCTTTTGATCAATTACGTCAGTGGTAGGGAAATTATTGGAGAGGATTCTTTGAGACAGGATTTACTCCCACTTGGAAATAAATGGACGTATTAGCGAGAGGCAACATGGTTTTGTGAAGGGGAGGTCATGTCTCACTAACTTGATCGAGTTTTTCGAGGAAGTAACGAAGATGATTGATGAGGGTAGGACAGTGAATGTTGTCTACATGGACTTCAGTAAGGCCTTTGACAAGGTCCCCCATGGCAGACTGGTGTAGAAGGTGATTTCGCATGGGATCAGAGGTGAGCTGGCAAGGTGGATACAGAACTGGCTCGGTCAAAGAAGACAGAGGGTAGCAGTGGAAGGGTGTGTTTCTGAATGGAAGGTTTTGACAAGTGGTGTTCCTCAGGGATCAGTGCTGGGACCTTTGCTGTTCGTAATATATATAAATGATTTGGAGGAAAATGTAACTGGTTTGATTAGTAAGTTTGCGGACGACACAGGTTGGTGGATTTGCAGATAGCAATGAGGACAATCTGAGAATACAGCAGAATATAGATATGTTGGAGGCTTGGGAGGAGCGATGGCAGATGGAGTTTAATCCAGACAAATGTGAGGTAATGCATTTTGGAAAGTCAAATAAACATAGGAAATGTACAGTAAACGGCAGAACCCTTAAGAGTCTTGATACGCAGAGGGATCTAGGTGTACAGGTACACAGGTCACTGAAAGTGGCAACGCAGGTGGAGAAGGTAGTCAAGAAGGCATACGACATGCTTGCCTTCATCGGTCGGGGCATTGAGTTTAAAAATTGACAAGTCATGTTGCAGCTTTATTACCTTAGTTAGGCCGCACTTGGAATATAGTGTTCAATTCTGGTCACCACACTACCAGAAGGATGTGGAGACTTTGGAGAGGGTACAGAAACGATTTACCAGGATGTTGCCTGGCATAGCATTATAGCATTAGCTATGAGGAGAGGTTGGAGAAACTTGGTTTGTTCTCACTAGAATGACGGAGGTTGAGGGGCAACCTGATAGAAGTCTACAAGATTATGAGGGGCATGGACAGAGTGGATAGTGAGAAGCTTTTTCCCAAGGTGGAAGAATCAATTACTAGGGGGCATAGGTTTAAGGTGCCAGGGACAAGGTTTAAAGGAGATGCATGAGGCAAGTTTTTTTACACAGAGGATGGTGGGTGCCTGGAACTCGCTGCTGGGGGAAGTGGTGGAAGCTGGTACGATAGTGAGTTTTAAGGGGCTTCTGGACAAATACATGAATAGGGTGGGAATAGAGGGATATGGTCCCCGGAAGGGTAAGGAGGTTTAGTTCAGTCGGGCAGCATGGTCAGTGCAGGCTTAGAGGACTGAAGGGCCTGTTCCTCTGCTGTAATTTTCTTTGTTCTTTGATGGGCTTAGAAATAGAGACATAGAGAACAAAAGCCAAGAAGCTTTCTAAACCTATGTAAAGCAGTTCAACCTCACTGTGACTATTATTCTGGGCATCTGATGGATGTGAGGGGGAGGGTTAAAGGTGGAGGGGGGTGGAGGTTGGCGACAAGAGGCCCAGAAACAGGACCATAGTTTCTCTCCCTGGCCCTGTAAAATTACACCCGCAAACCTGAAACAAGTACTCCGCTAATTTTAGCCTGGGGAACATGCACAAAATGTTTGCTTGCTAAACGTTGTGGGAACAAATTTTATCCAAAGGCCTGAATAGTTGCAAGTTGTGTTGAAAATGGAAAGCATTATAGATAAAGGTCAATATGTAGGAGGTACTAGAAAGATATAGATAGTATGGATAATGTAGCAGGGACATATTCAAGTTAAGAGCAACTCTGCTGCATGGAGGCTTCATAAATTTGTCTCAGTTCTAGCAATGGTGTCCCTGCAAGAGTTTTTTAAAGTTTCTCCTCTAGCTGGTCTCTATCCTGAGCTTAGATGCTTCACATCTCCTTAGCCTCTATGATGGGGTACTTAGCAAGCATGTGGCCACATTGAAACATTAGCCAGGTTAAAGAACTCCATTGGCTGTGAAATGCTTTGGGACGGCCTGACGCCAAGAAACCTAATGTTCTTATCGTAGAATGTTCTGGATGCTCTGGATTAATCCAGGCCCCCAAAACGCTGCTTCAAATTGCCAGAGGTGTACTTGCTGATTAATCTGGTAGACATATGTACCTCTTTGCAGACGCTGAGTAAATGTTTCCCCAGCTTAGGAATCTAGGACACAGGGTCACAGACTCAGAGTAAGGAGTCCACCATTTAATACTGAGATGAAAATAAATTTCTTCACTCAAAAGGTTGAGAGCCTTTGGAATTCTCAGAGGGTTGTGGATGCTCCGTCATTGAGTATGTTAGACAAATGTTGATAGATTTTTGGCTAAAGTAACTAAATGACAGGATAATGCAGGATGCTGGAATTGAAGGAGATCAGCCTTGATCTTGTTAAATGGCAGAGCAGGTTTGAAGGGCCAAGTGGCCTACTCCTGCCCTTATTTCTTATTATACCTGTGTTTAGTTTGCATTGTGATAAACCACAGAAAGGGAATGAGGATGGCACTGAACATCCAAAGGCTACCATGAAACTAATTTTCATGGGTCAGCCAATGTTGGGTTAGTGAACACCCTGACAATAAAGGCGTAAAACAGCTGCTGGAAAATAAGCATTAACTTGCAGAACATGGAATTGATGATTGCAAATGAGCAATCAGAGGGTGATATGGAGAGAGTGGAATAGTTTCCCATTCATGTAAGTTATGGCATTGAGCAAAGGAGCAGTCAGGGCCATATGGCTGCAATATGGACCTCCGCGAAGTCAGCACAATATAACGTTGCACCGCTTTCGCACGTTGGTGTTTTTCCTTCTTTGGAAAGGATATGAACTTTGTGGTTCTAGCAAAAATGCAGCTGTTGCCTGTTATGCATTTCAATGCACATTAGATTGCTTTATATTCCCAATGACCCCAGTAAGCAGCCTAAAACAAGATGCACTGCAGACACTCACTTCTGAATTGAACGATATCATTGTTCCTTCATTGCCATTGGGTCAGAAACCTCCAGCTCCCTCCTGAACAAATTTTGGGCTGTACCTACACCACATGAGCTGCAGCTAAAGGTGGCTCACTATCATCTTCTCAAGGGCAATTAGGGATGGGCAATAAATGCTGGTCTAGCCAGCAATGCTCATCCCATGAAAGAATAGAAAAATCAATTCTTGGTGCAATTAATAGGTGGGATTGTAGCCACTAGAGGTTTTGCACCTGTGGTGGGATTTATTTGCAATTCTCAAATTATTCTTCAATGGAGGTCCTAGCCTCAGCAACCACTACCTCTAAGACAGGTAGATGGGGAATTGCAGTATTGGCATTCTGGCTGGCAGGCCCAGAACACCTCTGGTGCAGCCTGACCTCTGTTCATGATGTTGAAATCTTGTTTACTGGTCCTGGTAGAAATAGATGTAAGCTCTTAGCAACCATGATTATACTCTGCACCCTATTCTTTCCTTCTCCCCTACGTACTCTGTGAATGGTATGTTTTGTCAGTATAGCTCATAAGAAACAACACTTTTAATTGTATCCCAATACATGTGACTATAGTCAATCAATCACATGATATTGTTGGACACTTCCATGTAGACAAATTGGTGAACATTTCCTGGAGTGATCGAGTCTGAGTAAAAAACTGAGTGGGCTGATAAATGGCAAGAGACCTGATGTAAGTGACACCTGACCAATATCAGAAAAACTAGGAAAAGCAATCAGAAAATGCACCCTCTTGTTTCATTATTATGTTGCATATGAGAAAAGTTTTGATAATTACCTTGTGAAAGAAATATGACATAAGACATGAAAGGGTAAATGCAATTATCATCAGTAGATTAATACAATATCTGAATTCTCCATGCACAGTATCACAGTTATATGCCCAGTTGATTTCTACTCGCTCCCTGAATCAAAACGTTGTTGGTTCAAGTCCCACCCCAGGACCTGACTATAAAAATTGAAGCTGGCACTTGGCAGTGAGGGGGCACTGTCTTTTGGATAACCCGTTGAAACAAAAATCTCTCTGCCCTATCAGGGGCACAGTTTTGAAAATGAATAGGGGCACCGTCCTGTGCATTATGTATCCCTTAATCAACCTCACGAATAGCAGATTTCCTGGCCGTTGTTGTATTGCTGTTTGTGGGAGCTTGTTGTGAGCAATTTCCTACATTACAGCAGTGATGACATGTTGTGCTTCATTGGCTGTAAATTGCTTTGGGATGTCCTGTGGTTATGAAAGGTGCCGTATAAATGCAAGTCTTTATTTCTGTTCTTTCTTACATTGATCTCTGGAACAAATTAAAATCCATTGCATCAAGCAAACTGGGTAGGGCAGTGGAATTGAAGGAAACTGCAAAGAATTGTGAATGTAGCCCAGTCCATCACGCAAACCAGCCTCCCATCCATTGACTCTATTTACACTTCCCACTGCTTTGGAAAAGCAGCCAGCATAATTAAGGACCCCACACATCCCAGATATACTCTTTCCCATCTTCTTCCATTGGGGAAAAAGATAAAAAGATACAAAAGTCTGAGGTCACTTACCAAATGACTCAAGAATAGGTTCTTCCTTGCTGCCATCAGACTTTTGAATGGACCTACCATATGCTAAACTGATCTTTCTCTACACCCTAGTTGTGACTGTAACACTATATTCTGCACCCTTGCCTTTCCTTCACTCCTATGTACTCTATGAATGGTATGTTTTGTTTGTTCAGCATGCAAGAAACAATATTTTTCACTATACCAATACATGTGACAATAATAAATCAAATCAAATCAATGGGCCCATTTACAGCCAATGAGAACAACATATCATCACTGCTGTAATGCAACATTATGAGTTAAGCAAAGTACATGATTGGGTCCAATGACGGCAAATGAAATTTGGTACAGGCAGATGTAAAGTACTTTACAAAGGAAGGATAAAAGAGCAACAGAGATCCTGCAGGACTGATGTTAAAAAAACTAAAGGTGATGTTGAAAGAATGCTGGGAGTCTTACAGACTCCGTATTATAGCTGACCAATTTAAGCAAAGCAACAACCAAAAATCCAATAGAACGTTTACCCACATAACCAACAAATGTAGACTACCAGTCAGGCAAAGTCGTATCCAAGTATAGTGCTCTGGTCATTCTAGTCATATCACACCTTGAGGGCCAAGTTTGTATCATTGGAACACAAGCACTAAAGGCTGTTTAGCCACGAGGTTGATCCCTCGTATAAGGTCTCTGAGGTATGAAGAAAAACAGAAGAAATGCATGTTTTACAATTTGAAATAGGTGAGTATATAGTGCTTTATAAGGTCGTAAATAGGTTAAGAAAGTTAATCAGGAATACTATTTTATAATTCACAGAGAAAATAGGACAGGGTTCATCAGGGTTAGACCTAATAGAAGGCAAATTTAAAGAAATGTCAAGAAAGAAAGAAATTGCATTTTCTTCTCACATCTTCCCAAAGTGCCCCATAAGCAGTAAAGTATTTCTGAAGTGTAATTATTTCACAATATAGGAAGAGGTGGCAACCAGCATGCACAAAAATAGCAGTGAGGTAAACAAGCAGATAATCTGTTTTAGTAGTTGGTTGAGCAATGAATAATGGTCAGGACGCCAGGAGTACTCTAATGTTCAGAAGATTCAGCTTCATGTAAAGGATGATCAAAACTTGGAATGGGTTTCGAGACAGGCTAATGAAGGTTAAAACCCTGAAGTCATTTCGGAGTCAATGCGATGTAGCAATGGGGGACGTAGAGTTATTCAGGATGCATGAATTAAGATGGATCAAATGGCTTTTCTCATATATAAGTATCTTGTGATACTGTGAAACAGACATAAAAAAACACACTTGGACCCTGCTCAAATCCACACAAAAACAGTGGGAGCTCTGCTGATTACTTTCTTGCCCTTGAAGTGAATTTAGAGTTATTGAAAAAAAATACAGTTCAAAATTGGATTTAACACGAAATAAAGATATAACTTAATGAACATTTTGATTAAAATACAACCAGCAATGAGAAATTTGGAAATGTTTTTACTCAACGGTTTTGAAACATACTTCTGGTGAATTCATGTGCAGCCTAATTATGCTTCATTTCTTTTGAAACATGTTTGCAGCAATGGACACATTCTTAAAAAAGAAAAATTCAAATTAAATTATTGAATTAAAGAAATTCACGGATGCAGGACATTCAGATCATTGTGTATTCTGGCTCTCTGAAAGATATAATCCTATACCCCAACTTTTCCTCTGTAACCCTAGGGGAAAATTTCTTCTCAAGTGTTGGTCCAAATGCATTCTAAAAGTTGCTGTGGAATCTGCTTCTACCATGCTTTCAGTTATAATATTTCAAATCTTAATAAACTTCTGTCTGAAAAGATTGTCCCTCAATTACCTTTCAGTTCTTCTGCTAATTATTTTAAATCTTTGGTTACTGACCCACAAGCCAGGGAAACAATCACCCTCCTTGCTTGAGTAAAAATTGTCGTAATTTTGAATATGCTATTAGGACTGCCTTTCACCCTTTCTACTCTATGGGGAATAATCCTGGCTTCCCCAGACTGCCCAGATAACAAAGGCCCTCATTCCTGGGGCTGGACTTTAGGGACCATCCGTGAACAGGAAATCTGGCTGGAGTTGGAGCTGCATGTTTGGTTGGGGATTGGGAGGGCGGGGGCAGGGGGGATGGGGGGGCGGGGGGGGGCAGGGGTTGGTGGTTGGGGGATGGTGTCACCACAGTTAGGCTGGCAGGCCCCGGTTAAGGGGGCATAGGGTTTTGGGGCTGGGGTGCGCAGTGAACTTGGGGATGGGGGGGGGGGTGGTGTTGCAGTGTTGTGGGAGGCCAAATGCAGGAGGTGCCTTGAGCTTGGGGAGATGCTCCAAGTTAAACTGGAATGATGGCACAACCTCTTCCTGCCTTAAGCCTAAGCAGTGTTACTTTCCAGGTTCTGACCCAAGGCTGACTTTGCCAGTTACCCAGAAAATATTGGCAGAGGGGTGGTTAGGGTGGGAGGGTAGGCACCAGGTGAAGCATCAGTGGAATTTTATGGAGCATTCCATTCTGCACACCCACCTGCAGGAATGTGTAAAGTTCTGCCTCTGCTCCCTGACGACACTCCCAAAAGGCCTAGCTTTTAATTTAATGGTTTGCCTTCTTGTTTTGGACTCCCTCACCCCAGAAAATTGTTTCTATCTGTACTTTAAGAAGTCTCACAACACCAGGTTAAAGTCTAACAGGTTTATTTGGTAGCACGAGCTTGCGGAGCGCTGCTCTTTCATCGGGTGAGTAGCGAGTTGCATTCACAAACAGGGCATATATAGACACTCAGAGTCTGTGTCAATATATGCCCTGTTTGTGAACCCAATTCGCCACTCACCTAATGAAGGAGCAGCGCTCCGAAAGCTCGTGCTACCAAATAAACCTGATAGACTTTAACCTGGTGTTGTGAGACTTCTTACTGTGCCCCCCCCAGTCCAACGCTGGCATCTCCACATCATATCTGTACTTTCAAATACTTTAACTACATTGAGGCTTCAGTTAAATCATCCCTTAATCTTAAATACTCAAGAGAATACAAGATTGTTGAAGCAGCCTACCTATGTAATTTAACCCTTCCAGCAGTTATAACTTTCAGTTGTGGACTTATGAATAAACCCAGTTGTTTTTCTCAACTCCAGGGCTTGAGCTGGAACTTGAATGTAAATGAATTTCTTCTTTTTCCACCAGAGGATGCATCAGCCCCTTTTCACATTCGCTGGGGCCATTGATGCTACCACGGTCCCTTCCCATATGCAGAGACAGGCCATATCCCTTCCCAACTCCTTCACCCTGGGGTAAGTCAGGAGCATTGTATTTAAATCCCACTCAGCTTGAAATTCGCCCATGTTAATTGGATACCTGTGTTAGGCTCATTTGCATACTGTGGGAATGCAAGGAAACATTGGTGTCTTGAATTCAGCATATGCTCAATATTGGGAGGCAGTTTATGTGTTGCTGTGGGGCTTAGGAGCTTTAAAAGTTTTCACTAGCTCAAAGAGGAAGTAAAGATTTGAAATTGTGGCAGCACAATGAGTCTGTGCGGCTGGAGACTTCTGTAATCTTCGCATACTTGTTCAGAGCAATTAATTTATATAATTTGATGTAAGTGGGTTTGCTGTGCACAATAAATTAGCATCAACACTGGAGAAGATCAGTTGTACGTTTACGATGACTCATATTACACCACAACTCTTGAATCATTTAATTCAAATATCATAAGTTCAACCAAGGATAAAAATGCATTTATTGTTTTGAGTCTGAGCGCAGAATTAAAGCTGAGTGTATTGAAATCATAGAAATCATAGAAACCCTACAGTGCAGAAGGAGGCCATTCGGCCCATCGAGTCTGCACCGACCACAATCCCACCCAGGCCCTACCCCCACATATTTTACCCGCTAATCCCTCTCACCTACACATCCCAGGACTCTAAGGGGCAATTTTTTAACCTGGCCAATCAACCTAACCCGCACATCTTTGGACTGTGGGAGGAAACCGGAGCACCCGGAGGAAACCCACGCAGACACGAGGAGAATGTGTAAACTCCACACAGACAGTGACCCGAGCCAGGAATCGAACCCTGGACCCTGGAGCTGTGAAGCAGCAGTGCTAACCACTGTGCTACCGTGCCGCCCTGGTGTCCATTGCCGCCCATTGCTTCGTACTGGTGTCATGAATTATTGAAGGTTGGAATATTCCAGTGTTACTGTGGCTGGTTTGATTAACAGTGTAACTAAACTGTGTTACTTAATATTTCCAGTTGACCAGCAGTAGTCATCTCCTATATGTTAAATCAATGTTGAAAAATATGTAATGAGGTCAGCAGTGTAAAATGTACTGTAACCCTCAGTTGCCTTTTTTTTATTGGTAATTAAGTGGACCATAAAATTACTGATATTTTGAATTAATGATTTACTTTTCAACTGCCCTGTGTTTTGCAATCTTCTTTTAATTTTTCACAGAATGTGGACATTGTTGCCCATCCCTCATTGCCCTTGAGAAGGAGGAGGTGAGACAACTTCTTGAGCAGCTGCTGTCCATGTGATGAAGATACATCCATAGTGTTTTCGAGTTAGAGAGTTCCAGGATTTCACCTAAAGATGTTGAAAGAATGGTGATACTTTTCCAAGCCAGGATGGTGAGTTGTTGCAATATCCCTCGTAGACGGTACACACTGCAGGTGTGCACCAGCGGTGGAGGGAATGAATGTACAGTGTAGTAGTTGGGGTGCCAATTAAGTGATTTGTATCTGGATGGGGTTGGGCTTTTTTTTAAAGTGTTGTTAGAGTTGCGTTCATCCAGGTAAGTGCAAAGTATTCAAACACACAGACCGCAGTCTAGTAAGGATGGGCAACAACACTTCCTCCGCAAGGCTGTGTCCTCAGCCCCTTACTATTCTCCTTATACACCTTTGACTATGTGGCCAAATTCCCCTCCAACTCGATTTTCAAGTTTGCTGATGACACCACCATTGTGGGTCGGATCTCAAACAATGATGAGACAGAGTACAGGAAAGAGATAGAGAATCTGGTGAACTGGTGCGATGACAATAATCTTTCCCTCAATGTCAACAAAACAAAGGAGATAGTCATTGACGTGAGGAAGTGGAGGGCATATCCCTGTCTACATCAATGGGGATGAAGTAGAAATGGTCGAGAGCTTCAAATTTTTAGGTGTCCAGATCACCAACAACCTGTCCTGGTTCCTTCATGTGGATGCCATAGTTAAGAAAGCCTACCAATACCTCTACTTTCTCAGGAAACTAAGGAATTTTGCCATGTCTACTACAACTCTCACCAACTTCTACAGATGCACCACAGAAAGCATTCTTTCTGGTTGTCTTCCAGCTTGGGTGTGGCTCCTGTTCTGTCCAAGATCGCAAGAAACTACAAAGGGTCGTGAATGAACCCCAGTCCATCACTCAAACCAGCCTCCCATCCATTGACACTGTCTACACCTCCCGCTGCCTCAGAATCACAGCCATCATAATCAAGGACCCCACGCACCCCGGATATACTCTCTTCCACCTTCTTCCGTCGGGAAAAAGATACAAAGGTCTGAGGACATGTATCAACCGACTCAAAAACAACTTTTTCCCTGCTGCCATCAGACTTTTGAATGGACCTATCTCGCGTTAAGTAGATCTTTTTCTGCACCCTAGTAATGACAATAACACTACATTCTGCACTCTCTCCTTTCCTTGTCTATGTACGGTATGCTTCGTCTATATAGCACGCAAGAAATAATACTTTTTTGCTGTATACTAATACATGTGACAATAATAAATCAAATCAAATCAAATCTTCACTTTTGATTTGCTTGGATGAGTTACTCATCACTGAATTCCCAGCCTCTGACCTGTTCTTTTGGCCGCACCATTTATGTGGCTGTTCAAGTTAGGTTTCTGGTCAACTGTGATTACTCCAGGAGGTAATGGTGAGTGACTGGACTATGGTAATACTCTTGAATTTTAAAGGGAAGTTTTTAGATTCTCTCTTCTCTAGATGGTCAATATCTGTCATTGGCACAACATAAATATTACTTATTACTTATGAGCACAAGGCATGATGACCATGACTCTGATGAGTTGGGACTAAATGGCAGGAAACTGGGAGTGTTTCCCACGTGCAAATTCTGAAGCGGCCAAGTCACTTTAATCACCATGCCCCCCAGGCTTTTAAATCATTGCAGCACTCTATTCTGCAGCAGAGATTTTCCTATCTCCCAGTCAGAAGCTGCAGGTGTGAGCAAACCCCTTTGAAGTCCTCTGACAAAGGTTGGGGGTGGGGGGTCCATTCTACACATCTGTGCACTCAGCTCTAATATATTCACACAGCTTTGATTTGAAGTTGCTGTGGCTTTCCAGCAAGCTGAAATAATTGAAACGCTCTCCATTGCGCTGAAGCCTTTGATCTGTAACAAATTCAACATACAGTGCCTTGTAAAAGATTCAATTGACAGCTCAGTGGATTTCTATCATCAAGCAGCCACCTTGTTTATTCTTATTTCCCTTCACGGTTGATTGCACCTCAAGTACTCCATTGATCCTACCTGCAATGTTGACAGAGCCTAAGCTTCATTGGCAGTTTGTGGTTTCACTTTATCTTTGACCCAACCCCCAGGACCCTGGAGGGATACATCCTCTGCAGCTTGGCAGCAGCAGGAGGGGCAAATGATCCCTGGGGCCTAAGGCACCAGGCCAGGGTGTCAGGGAGTAGTGCACTGTTGGCACTGAAAGGAGGCTGAGTGGGGAGTGTGAGAGGGAAGGGGGCCTGCATGGAGGGTTTGAGGGGGAAGGGGGGCAGTGCGGTGGATTCTGATGGGGAAAGGGGCCTGAGTAGCAGGGGGGGGGGGGGGGGGGGGGGTCTGAGGGCGAAGGAGGGATGAGCGGAGTGTCAGGATGGATAAACTTCATTCCTACATGGTCGGGGAGGAGGGGGTGGGGGGAGTGCTTCTCATTGCTGAGGCATTTCTGGTGCTTCCTCGACCTTCGGGGTCCAACACACCAGGCCCTCGCTTATGAAGACCCGTACAAAAGCCCACTTGCTGCAGATCCCCCTGGGGAGTTGGGTGAATAGTGGGAGGTATTTGAATCAGGCATCAATGTGAGGTCATCCATTTTGGTAGGAATAACAGCAAAATTGACTATTATTTAAATGGTAAATGGTAAAAAATTGCAGCATCCCTGTGAATCCCTGCCCTGTGAAGCATGTGCTGAGGGACCTGGGTATCCTTGTGCAAGAATCTCAAGGAGTTGGTTTGCAGGTGCAGCAGGTAATTAAGGCGGCAAATGGAATTTTGTCCTTTATTGCTAGAGGGATGGAGTTTAACTACAGTGAGGTTATGTTGCAGCTGTATAAGATGCTGGTGAGGCCACACCTGGAGTACTGTGTACAGTTTTGGTCTCCTTACTTGAGAAAGGATATACTGGCACTGGAAGGGGTGTAGAGGAGATTCACTAGGTTGATTCCGGAGTTGAGAGGGTTGGCTTATGAGGAGAGACTGAGTAGACTGGGGCTATACTCATTGGAATTCAGAAGAATGAGGGAAGATCTTATAGAAGCATAAGATTATGAAGAGAATAGATAAGAGAGAAGCAGGGAAGTTGTTTCCACTGACGGGTGAAACTAGAACTAGGGGGCATGGCCTCAAAGTAAGGGGGAGCTGATTTAGGACTGAGTTGAGGAGGAACTTCTTCACACAAAGGGTTGTGAATCTGTGGAATTCCCTGCCCTGTGAAGCAGTTCAGGCTACCTCATTGAATGTTTTTAAGGCAAGGATAGATACATTTTTGAACAGTAAAGGAATTAAGGGTTATGGTGAGTGGGCGGGTAAGTGGAGCTGAGTCCACAAAAAGATCAGCCATGATCTTATTGAATGGCGGAGCAGGCTCGAGGGGCCAGATGGCCTACTCCTGCTCCAAGTTCTTATGTTCTTATTATCAAGCCTGCTAATTATAGTAACTGGCTAATTTTAATATTTAATCATGCAGGAAACCCGATCGGGGCCCGTGGGTTGGGCTAGGAGCATCACAATGGGTTTGGCACTGGCACAAATCCCATTTTTGCGCTGATGTCCAATTCTCCGGGCCATGGTAATTTGCGATTGGAGCTAACAGGCCTGGAGTATCCCCCCCCCCCCCCCAATGTTGTCTAGGTTTTACTTCACATGAACAGGGATTGTAGATGCAAGAATAGAACTATACATTGGGCAATCATCAGTAAACATCCACATTTTCGACCTTATGATGGAGGGAAGGTCATTGATGAAGCAGCTAAAGGTGGATGGGGCTGGAACCTACCCTGAGGAACACCTGCAGCAATGAGAAAATTAACATCCAACAGCCACAGCCATTTTACTTTGTGCTACATTTGATCCCAAGCAATGGAGAGAGTTCCATCTGATTTTTGCTGCAATATGCCTTTCAGAGATTGCAGCATGACATCATTAGAAGGAAAACATGTTATGTGATCCAGTCTTATTTCCAACAGCTCATAATGTCTCCAAGCTATACAAGTATGTAAGCCTGTTCTCATGTGCCTAGTCTTAATAAGTAAAGTTATAATGTGTTTACTCAATCTTTACAAGTGATTGGTGTCTTGTGTCTTATAAAACAAATTAGCTCAAGGACTTGTATCATTGTAAGAACACAACACAGTGATCAGCAGTGGTGACAGGCGGCAGCAAGATTAAGTACAGGCATGACATGGTGAACAGCCTTAAATCTTGCAAAATAGCATGAGAAGATCCTTCATATTCTGGTCAGACCGCAACTAAATCGCAGCAGTGGAGTGTGTTCAAAATACAGCATGGTAACTGCGAAGAAAAGCTTTGGAGAAATAGCACCGAGCTAGTGCTTGTGTAAATTTATGCTGCTAATTTATCCTGACACTAAAGGGCATTTAGCATGGCCTATCAACCTAACCCACACATCTCTGAAATGTGGGAAGAAACCTGAGAACCTGGAGGAAACCCACTCAGACACGGGGAGAACGCGCAAACTCCACACAGTCACCCAAGCCGGGAATCGAACCCGGCTCCCTGGCGCTGTGAGGCAGCAGCGCTAACCACTGTGCCACCATGCCACCCAGACAGATCCATCATGGTAAGATTGCAGCGCATGGCCCTCAGTTCCGTGAGTGGGACAACGGTTCGAAAGGATCAGCACCAGGCTCTCTCTGTTGGAAAAGGCACATGACGGGAGAATGCGCATTCCACACAATCACCCAAACCAGGAATCGAACCCGGCTCCTTTGCGCTGTGAGGCAGCAGCGCTAACCACTGTGCCAGCATGCCACCCAGACAGATCCATCATGGTAAGATTGCAGCGCATGGCCCTCAGTTCCGTGAGTGGGACAACGGGTCAAAAGGATCAGCACCAGGCTCTCTCTGTTGGAAAAGGCACATGACCAGGCTGCTGACAGGTTCAACTGAGATCAAGGGAGAGACGAATAAAATAAATTGTAAAAATTGGGCCAGACAAGTTTTCAATTATAATGGATAGCTTTCCGAGTTGCTGAACAAGAAATTGAATAAAAAGTAAAGACTCCATTGCATGGTGCATTCCAGCCATAACTTTTCATGGGCACAGTTTCAGAAAATTGCACAAAAGTAACCACAGTGTCACTCATCCCATGGAGTACAGAAGAAGGAAGGTCAAAGGGATATTGTTAGACTATTCACAAAATTGGGATGCAGCTGACCTACTATCCACATATTTACACAGCATGTAGAGCTATGGTTTCTTGATTCAGACGCATCTGAACCAGACAAGCAAGCCATTGACATTTGCCTAGCAATTGGAAATGATGGTCTACGCTGGTTGAAAATGTCAGGATTAACAGAAGAAGATATGGACAACATTGGTAAACCAGTTCAGAATCAGGTTACACTTCTTATTCGTTAATTAGAATTCATGATATTTTGTCAACAGCCTTCAGAATTCATACTTTGATTTTCAAATGCAGACCTAGCAGACAGCATTGTTGAGTTGGTGATTGCATTCAATCCCATGGAAGCATTCCAGAATGATCTACTCAAAAACCCCAAAATGTAAAAGAGCTAGTCCCGGATGGACGTAAGTATGAAATGATCCTTGCAAATTCACACAGTTTACAGGTCCTAAGCACAACCTCAATTGTTACCACAATCACGAGAACACTCAAATCTAGCAAGGCAAGTGGAAGATGTGGCTTTATGCATACAACAAGGAAATGCCCAGCTTTTCAGAAATTCAGAAAGGGCTATTGGCAGTGGTGGTGTACTAGAGCAAAGGCTGATCCAAACACATCAGACACAATCGCTAGAATTCTACCTCCTCACCCGCCACAAAATCAGAGCGAGCGAGGAGCGGACAATGGGAAAGTCCGTTGACCTCGGGCAGAATTTTCCAGTCTCGGGTCGACCCAGGCCGTAAAATTCTGCCCAATGGGTGTCTTCAAGACATAAGAATGACAACCTGATATCTTGTCAGAAATCTATACAGGGGTGATTGAAAAAGCAGAAACTGATGATGATGTGCACAAAGAGACAAAGAGGGCGAACAAATATTTCACATCAACCTCATGGAAAACATAGATGCCATCACACCACCTGAAGTCTTTGCTAAGATTTGAATTATCGACCCTAACAAAATTGATAATTATTTGCTATTGGCCAAGATCGATACTATCTCTGTGAATTCTAAAAGATATATAACCACAGATGTAGAAGGCCATGGTGAAACCTCCTCCTGTGAAGCTTTGAGTGTATAACACTGATTTCATGTGAAGATCCATAGTCCTGATGGCGAGTGCTATCAATTCTCCAGGGTGTCGCTGATGTTTTACGTCATGGAAACTAAAGGCTTGTGATTGCTGCTCTTACTGGCAAGTTGTGACCTCACGCTCGTAATAATCCAGAGAATCAATCAGATATCACATGGCAGATCAACCTCATTAACTACGCCTATCTCCTCAGTTCATGACCTTACACTGAAATAACCAGAGTCATAACCAGAATGATGAAGAGTCATCCGAGCTTGAAATGTTAGCTCTGTTCTCTCCCCACAAATGCTGTCAGAGCTGCTTAGATTTTCTAGCATTTTCTGTTTTTGTTTGTGATTTAAATAATCAGAATGTTTTGACAAAATTGGCAGTTTCAAGGGAGTTACAACATTATACTTGAAGGAGAATTCAAGTCTGTCAATTGAACCACTATCTAGATGCAACATCTATATGCAAGACAAGTCGAAGGTTAAACTAGCCAAGGGGGAGGGTTTAAACTAATGTGGCAGGGGGATGGGAACTGACACAGGAAGTCAAAGGGAGGTAAAGCGGGGACAGAAACAAAAGGCAGTAAGGGAAAAAGTGGAAGGCAGAGAAACCAAAGACAAAAATCAAAAAGGGCCACAGTGCAGAGTTCAGAGACTGTGATCATCTGTGAGGTTTAACCCAGACAAATGTGAGGTGATGTGATTTGAAAGGTCAACTGCAGAAGTTGACTGTGATGACTGTAGGGAGAACTCAGTGAATGGGTCCAGTAAGGCTGAAAGAAATAAAACACAGGAAGAGTGTACAAAACATGACAGATGGTCTGAGGTGTGTTTGCTTTAACGCAAGGTAAAGATGGATAAATTTAAAGCTTGGATTACTACATGGAACTATGATGTTTTGGCAATTATGGAGACTTGAATGAAAGAACTGATTAGGGAGGACACCTTGGTGGGATCATTCAGTGAGGCCATATGGGTAGAACCCAGGAACAGGAGCGGCGCAATCACACTGTTGCGGGTGTATTACAGGCCTCCCAACAGCCAACGTGAAGTGGAGGAACTGATATGTCAGCAGATTATGGGAAGATGTAAAAACAACAGGGTTGTCGTGATGGACAATTTGAATTTGCCCAACATAGAATGGGATTCCTTTAGTGCCAGGGACTTGGATGGGACAGAATTTGTTCAGTGTGTCCTCAAGTGCTTCTTGAGGCAATGTGCAGATAGTTCAACTCGGGAAGGGGCTATCTTGGACCTGGTTCTGGGAAACAAGCCCATCAGGTGATTGATGTCTCAGTGGGGGACCAATTTGGGAACAGTGATCTCATTTCTATAAGTTTACAGATATTTGTAGAAAAGGATAGAAGTAGTCCCAGAGTGAAAGTACTAAACTGGGGGAAGGCAGGAGCTAGGGAATGTAGACAGAGGGGCAGCTGTTCAAGAGTAAATCCACATCTGATATCTGGGAGTCCCTTAAAAGTTAGTTGTTAACAATTCAGGACAAGTATGCCCCTGTAAAAGTGAAGGATAAAGATGGCAAGGTTCCGGAACCCTGGATAACAAGAGAGATTGTGAGCTCAGTGAAAAAGAAGGAGGAGGCATACATAAATTTCAGGAAATTGAAAATGGATAAGGCTCTTAAGGAATACAAAGATAGCTGGAAGGAGCTTAAACAGGGACTTCGGAGGGCAAAAAGGTGCCATGAAATGTTCTTGGCAGGCAGGATTAAGGTGAATCCCAAGGCTTTTCGTGCGTATATAAGGAGGAAGAGGGTAGCTAAGGAAAGGTTAGGTCTACTCAAGGACAGTGGAGGGAATTTGTTTGTGGAGCCAGATGAGGTGGGTGAGTTCCTTAATGAGTACTTTGCATCAGTATTCACAAAGGAGAAGGATGTGGTGGATGATGAGTGTAGAAAGGAGGATGTTGACAGTCTAGGACATGTTGAGATAAAAAGGGAGGAGGTATTGAGGGAGTAGTGGATAGTGAGGAGGATTGTCAGAGGATACAGCAGGATATAAATTGGCTGGAGACCTGGGCCAAAAGATGGCAGATGGAATTTAACCCAGACAAATGTGAGGTGATGCGATTTGGAAAGTCTACTGCAGAAGGAAAGTATACAGTAAATGGTAGAGCCCTTAAAAATATTAGCATACAGAGGGATCTAGGCATGCAGATCCACAGTTCCCTGAAAGTGGCAACTCAGGTGGACAAGATGGTCAAGAAGGCATATGGCATGCTGGCCTTCATCGGTCGGGGCGTTGAGTATAGGAATTGAAAAATCATGTTGCAGCTGTATAAGACTTTGGTTTGGAGTATTGTGTACAATTCTCCACACTACTGGAATGATGTTGATGCATTGGAAATGGTGCAGAAGAGATTTAGCAGAATGTTGCCTGGTTTGGAGGATATGGACTATGAAGAAAGGTTGAACAAACTTGGATTGTTTTCATTGGAGCTTTGGAGGATGAGGGGGGACCTGATAGAGGTTTATAAGATTATGACAGGCTTGGATAGAGTGGATGGTCAGGGTCTTTTTACCAGGGACAAAAGGTCAATTACTTGGGGGCATAGGTTGAAAGTGAGAGGGGAAAAGTTCAAAAGAGATGCAAGGGGCAAGTTTTTCACACAGAAGGTGGTGAATGCCTGGAATGCGCTGTGAGAGGAGGTGGTGGAAGCAGATTCTATAACAACGTTCAAGAGGCATCTGGATAGATACATGAATAGCAAGGAATAGAGGGATACGGACCTCGTAGAGACAAGAAAATATTAGATCAGAGAGACACCTGTGTCAGCACGGATTTGGTGGGCCGAAGGGCCTGTTCCTGTACTGTACTGTTCTTTGTTCACTTTGTTCTAGACAACATGAAGATAAGTGGCATCATTAGAAGAGTACAGATTACACAGATTGGTGCAGCTCAATCACATGTGACTTAAAGAAAGACGGATCACAGAGTATGCTCTGATATTTAAATATAACTTTGAAATGTTGTCCTGACAAAGTACACACATTAGAAGAATTAAATCTGAGATTTGCAGGTGCAAATTTCTTCTCAAATCTTGATGCCAAGCAAGGCTACTGGTCTGTGCATCTCGTGGAGAAGTTCCAAGAGCCTACTGTATTTCATACTCCATTCAGATAATACTGCTTTCAATGACTTCCTTTTGGGCTACCTGTTTGACATGATCTTTTAAGCTCACATGGGTTGCTCTACATGCACTGCACCAGGATGCATCTATATCACAGAGAACATAGATGTTGTGGGAAGAGCAAATCAAGAATATGATTGTAATCTGCATTTACTGATGCAAATAGCACATAATGAAGGATTGGTGTTCAACAGTCTGAAATGTGACATCAAGGTGCAGCAGCTCAGTTTCTTCAGTTCTAATCATTCCAGTGCTGGTATATGCCCCATCAGTAAGATAGAAGATATTAAATCCATGCCAACACCCCAAGATAATATATATACAGATGCTGCCAGACCTGCTGAGATTTTCCAGCATTTTCTCTTTTGATCCCAAGATAAGGATGATCTTCGAAGATGTCTAGGTCTCTTTAATTTCTTGTTTCCATAGATTCCTTATTTTGCTCAAAAGGCTTAATTGTTGAGGGAATTGTTGAGAAAGGATGTGCCTTTCCTGTGACATGAAGACCATTAATACCTCTTCGAAGCACTGAAGCCGTCATTATCATAAAATTGCTTCAACATTACAATTTTATGATTCGAGGGAGACAACTATCCTGAAGGTAGGTATCTAACAGGACAATCTGGGAGCATGCGCACTGCAAAAAGGCAAACCAAATGCATTCACTTCAAAATCTCTGTCTGTAACACAATCCAACTACTCCCAACATTGAGCAGGAAACATTAGTTTTAGCATTTGGAATCATGCATTTCGATACCTATTTCCTTGGCAACAGATTTGTGGTAGAAGCCAACCACATGCCAGTGAAGATGATTTGGCAAACACCATTGGCCTGTGCACTACCAGAATTGCAATGTCCCTGGACAAAGATTCAAGGTTACGACAACGTAAAACTGATTTTTGGCTTTCTTATGATATTTTCTGCTCCCACCTGTCATGACGTCTGCAAAAAGTCCCAGGCAGTGAACCAGCCACCTTAACCATACTGTGTTAACCTCCTGCAGCTGCCACCAATGTCCTGAATTGAATGGTAAACACGGATGAGGCCTGCTCGTAAGCTGTGAGATGTTGCACTGCTGGAACGAACAAGGTCAGCACCCACTGAGGGTCCCAACAGCTGGAAATGTTTTAAGTCCAGAAGATTCGGACCCCAGTAACTGCCTGGACTTGTGAGTGCATGATCTGGATTCTGGGTACCAGAAAATTGGAAAAGTGTTTCATTCCCTATCACTGACATCCCCGATAACGCTGACTACAGGAATTTTTCTCCCGAGCATCCTTTCTCGATACTGAATCACAAATATCAGGGCTCCATTAACTTATTCAATTTAATAATACAAAACTTGAAATAATGACTGATTGTACTGTGCTAGCATTTCCCTCTTTAACTGTGTTAAGACATTACTGGGTCTGTGATTAATGGTGCTACATGAGAAGTGGAATCCACCTAGAGATCATACACTAAATGTGCCCTCTCACTTTCTCCCAGAGACTGGACAAACAAACAGTTTATCTTGCACCTGCTTGATGACGTCACGACACTGTCTCAGATGAACAGCTTTCTATTTTCTTTCCAGGCTTTGGTGGCAGTGCAGGAGGCTGAGGTCATAACAACAACATTTTTTACGATTACATATGGTGGTCCAATCTTTAAAATAAATAGTTTTTTTTAAACTCTGGAATGCTCGGAACCAATTTGCCAGTAGAGTCATGAAGGAACAGCCTGAGGCTTAGCACACACACACTGTAAATGAGGCATTAAAGAAAACAAACCACTCTTAAAAGGACATGTGCCAATCTGGTAGAGCTACTTAATAGTCTGCAATTCGACAACAATGGCATCTTTATGATATCGAGGTGACAGCACTCACAAGACCAATGCTCCAACTTCAGCCTGGTTTGCAGATGCAGAACAGCACAGCCTTATGTTCTGTCTCATCAGTAAATTAACAGATTTTATTTTTAATGAGCAAGAGAAACTCCGGTTAGCATATTTTGATTTTAAAAAAAAATTTCTAATGAACTCACAAGGATGAGGGATGAGGATATGCAACACTTTTCTACTTTTGGACACCACAGGGGAGCGGGGGGTGTGGGGGGGGGGGGGGGGGCATTTTCTGCTGAAGAGAATGGGTTGCTTCGCAAGCAGCTGAGGTGTTCGAAGTGTTAAAATTGACAGCGCATTGGGATGCTGGTTCAAACCTGCCAACTTCCACGTTTAACTGCAACAAGTGATAAAACCCCTTGCTCAATCTAACAGGTCCTGGGAGTCAGCAACTGCATACCTGGCACCATCAAGGTGTCCGCAGATTACATTTAGATTAAGTCTTAGATCATTGAGCAAGAAATCAGAATGCTGAAGATGCACTTTAGGCACAGGGTCAGATTTGGGGGTTACCCTTCAGTTTGCAGCGGCCGGGTGTTCATAGAAATCATAGAAACCCTACAGTGCAGAAGGAGGCCATTCGGCCCATCGAGTCTGCACCGACCACAATCCCACCCCACATATTTTACCCGCTAATCCCTCTAACCTACGCATCCCAGGACTCTAAGGGGCAATTTTTAACCTGGCCAATCAACCTAACCCGCACATCTTTGGACTGTGGGAGGAAACCGGAACACCCGGAGGAAACCCACGCAGACACGAGGAGAATGTGCAAACTCCACACAGACAGTGACCCGAGCCGGGAATCGAACCCGGGACCCTGGAGCTGTGAAGCAGCAGTGCTAACCACTGTGCTACCGTGCCGCCGTGGGTGTTGAGAATGAGTGCGGTCTTCTGCGCATTTGTAACACTGCAGTGAGGATTGGAGCTGAGCACAGTGCCTCTCCAGAGGAGAAAGAGGAGGAAGAAAATGTGGCACAGCACACCGATACCTGGGATAGCCAGAATCTGGCATTATTTAATTAGACTGTGCCATTGCACCCATCTGGCAACCACATCTTCACCCACTTGGCTCTGCCCCACAACCCCAATACAAAGCAGTCCTACAGTCAACGAAGTATCCCGATCACAGGCACCTATTGCTCAACTGCCTTAACATTCATCAGGTGTTAGAAGGCCACTTGTTAGGTAGCAGGCAAAAATGGACAATACAGGAAAATATTTTAAAATTTTAATGTGAATGACAAATTGAACAGAAGCTGATTTGTGTTAAACACACATGTGCATACCCCTGTGCAGCTATCTGACTCTGTTCCCTCTTTTCCTGCTACTTCTACATGGTGCAATCTCAGTGCCTCAGCAGAGCTGAAGACAGGCTGCTTATATCCATACTCTCTTCTACCACTGAGGAGGCCTCAGTCAACATCCTCTGAGTTTTGTAACCCGTGAGAGCCACGGAAAGATTGCCTCAGCTGTACCTGGGCAGGAGGGAGCATGTGGCGCACTGACTGAAGGGGAGTAAGGGGCAAGAAGTGAAAGCATTTTGAGCTGAATCTCTACTTTCATGTCCCCTTTCTCCACCTTCCCCCTCACACTTCCCTTCTGGCAATGAGCCGCAGCAGTATGGTGCTGAAGGCCCAAGTCTAGATTTTCAACAATCCTATTTAAGGTGGCATTCAGAATATGCTAATCATTGATCGGGGCTTGCATGAATTCTTTTTACTGTTGTGTTGATTGCCACTCTTTCCATGCATGAGGCTATCATCATAAAGGCCTGAAACCTCATCTCACTCATATTTGAAGCACACTCTTTCAAATTTTCTCCAGGTATGCACAGTGCAGCTGGAAATGCAGCCATCATCTCATAAACTATTTGCTGCTGCTTTGGAATGATCCTTTTAATCAATGATCCCAGTGGTTCGGCATCTGTGTCCAACTGAGCAGAACTTGCAGTATCTTGTGCCCTCTGACAGGAACTCTACACTGTTGTCCCTGTCTCCACTACCTGCCCTTGTTCACTTGTGATGTATGAGACACCATGTGAAAATCCAATTACCTGTCACACCAATCCCATGGAGAAATCTACCTCAGCCCACGGAATGCTTGATGGGTCTTTGGGAGATGAAAATCATAAATTAGAACTGTCAAGTAAGAAAGTGCTAAGTCAGCATTGTGTACGTCATCATATTTCACTGGCTGCTGACAATAAGTCAACATGACATGTGGTTGTGTAAAATTTCATTTTGCCACCAGGGAGATTCCAAACTCCGCATCTCCAATGGGCAAGCAAGCCTAAACTCAAATACTCGCCAATACTTCCCCTTCTTGTAGCTGTCACCTGTGAGATGGTTGAAGCGCCACCGTCAGTTGTAAAGGTTCAGGAAGATGGCCCAGAATCACTTTCTCAGGGCAAGTGGTGATGGATGATAATTCTATGGTCCCGTCACCAATACCCAGCTCCTGCAAATGAATTTTTAGAAACTGTACACGTGTTCCAAAATATTTTAAAATTCATTTACGTTCTTTTGTAAGAAAAGAAGCTAATGTCCCCCTAATGTTCATTGTTCTCTTTTGCTACAAGAAGGGAAAGAAGAGACCTGTGAGTAAGAATAATGGAATATGCTGACTGCATGGGTGAATAGCATTTGCTGAGGGATGCTGTGAGGGATTGGTGTGATATTATACTCAAGTTAGTGTGGATGTCAGTGATGGATGATCAGATAGGAGATGGGAATATTCCTAGACAGAGAGGGATAGGTACATCTGCAAGATAATTTGGTGAGAGCAGTGATGTACAGGAGTAGGTTCTTTTTTTTAACTAAAGAACATAAATGAATTTTAAAATATTTTGGAACACGCACACGTACAGTTGCTAAAAATTCATTTGCAGGGGCTGGGTGCTGGTGACAAGACCATAGAGTTATTATCCATCACCACTTGCCCTGAGAAAGTGATTCTGGGCCACCTTCCTGAACTTCTACAATCCATGTGGAGTTGCTTTGATACAACTGAGAGTCTTGCCAGGCCCCTTCAGAGGGCAGTTAAGAGTCAATCACAATTGTGCGATGTTGGAGCCACATCTTAGCCAGGCAGAGTAAGAAAGGCAACTTTCCTACCCCAGTGGATGTCAGTGAACCAGTTCTGTTTTTACAACAAGCAGCATGTGATCACCTTGGACAGATACCAGCTTTTGTTTGAGACTAAGAAAAATGTATTCAGCTATAGTTGGATTTGTGCTCAGGTACCTGAGATTATTATGTCAGTAACATAGCCATGACATCACTGCACATAACGTACTGAACATAGGTTACTGTCACCTATCAAAATTATGCCATGTCAAAGATATTAATAATCAGGCCTACTCTGCAGCACTGTTCTGATGTTGTTTTGCCAATATATACCATAATGACTATTTACTCTTTGTTAGATTTCAAACCATCTGTCGAAATAGAACATTTTTAATGATTTAATTCTCCTTCATGAAAGGATCAGAAAACAACATTTTTCAGAGCAGCTGTTGTGTGAAGAAATGATTAATTTGCACATTGATAAGAACAAGCAGAGAGTATTACTGAAAATGACAGTGTACCAAGCAGTAAGACAGCATAACCTTTTCAGTTTGTATCTAGAATGATGTTCAATCATTGCACAGCACTGCAAAATACTATAAAATTTAAAATTCAACACATGCAGGCATAGTGCAGTAAAAATAGTTCAAATGTTTACGTAGGCTCCAGTTACTTTCCATATGCCACTTAAAAAATGTCATTCCTGCATAGTACCATATGTGTTCTGGCAGTTGGTACAAGTGTTGTAGAGCACAGCTCAGGAAATGATGAGTTCATTATTTTTAACACAATAGACAAAGAGAATGACATTCCTAATGATTGGCAAATTTAAGGTATTCACTTCCGAAAACAAGCTTTTTTAAAAAAAAATTGTTTTGCCAAAGCGCAAACATTTTACTTTGTGAATCAAGTTATAAACCTTCTGCAAGAAAATGACATTGGTGGCAAGAGTACAGATCTTATTAACGTACAACTGTAGACAACCTTTATTAATTTTAACCACCCTACAGTCAAGATTGGTATATATGGAATAATAAAAAAAATAAATAGGAGAAAATAAATTAACAATTCAACTGTAAATATGTAAATATATAGGAAGGTGAGGATAATTCCGGTTACAAAATTTCTCAGAATTTTTAATGTTTTTTTTCAGCACTTTAAAATTAGTTTAATTCTTGCCCTTCTCTTTGGGCCATGAAAACCCACATGTCTTTCAAGTTACTAAGTTTGGATTGGGGTAGGGGAGTGAGGCAATCTGCTGGCCAATCTATGCAAAAGTACAGTAATGTGGCAACTGGGCTCAATCAGGAGTCCAGCATATCATAGAATCAGAGTGCAGAAGGAGGCCATTTGGCCCATCGAGTCTGCACTGACCAATCCTGCCCAGGCCTTATCCACATAATCACATGCATTTACCCGAGCTAGACCCCCTGACACTAAAGGGCAATTTAGCATGGCCAATCCACCTAACCCGCACATCTTTGGACTGTGGGAGAAAACCGGAGCACCTGGAAGAAACCCACGCAGACACAGGGAGAATATGCAAACTCCACACAGACAGTGATCCAAGCTGGGAATCGAACCTGAGTCCCTGGCGCTGTGAGGCAGCAGTGTTAACCTCTGTGCCACCATGCTGCCCCGGTGCGGGGTATCAGGGTAAACGATAAGGTTGAAGCATTTGCAACAGTTTTCAGCCAATAGTGCCGGGTGGATGATCCATCTAAGCCTCCTCCAGAGGTCCCCAGCATTATAGATGTCAGTCTTCAGCCACTTCGGTTCACTCCACGTGATAGCAAGAAATAGCTGAAGGCACGAGGTAATGCAAATGCTATTGGCCCTGATAATAGAGGTTAGAGTCATAGAGGTTTACAACATGGAAACAGGCCCTTCGGCCCAACTTGTCCATGCCGCCCTTTTTTAAAAAACCCGTAAGCTAATCCCAATTGCCTGCATTTGGCCCATATCCCTCTATACCCATCGTACCCATGTATCTATCTAAATGCTTTTTAAAATTGTACCCGCCTCTACTACTACCTCTGGCTGCTTGTTCCAGACACTCACCATCCTCTGTGTGAAAAAATTGCCCCTCTGGACACTTTTGTATCTCTCCCCTCTCACCTTAAACCTATGCCCTCTAGTTTTAGACTCCCCTACCTTTGCGAAAAGATATTGACTATCCAGTTGATCTATGCCCCTCAGTGTTTTATAGACCTCTATAAGATCACCCCTCAGCCTCCTATGCTCCAGAGAAAAATGTCCTAGTCGATCCAGCCTCTCCTTATAACTCAATCCATCAAGTCCCGGTAGCATCCTAGTAAATCTTTTCTGCACTCTTTCTAGTTTAATAATATTCTTTCTATAATAGGGTGACCAGAATTGTACACAGTATTCCAAGTGTGGCCTCACCAATGTCTTGTACAACTTCAACAAGACATTCCAACTCCTTTGTTCAATGTTCTGACCGATGAAACCAAGCATGCCGAATGCCTTCTTCACCATTCTGTCCACCTGTGACTCCACTTTCAAGGAGCTCTGAACATGTACCCCTAGATCTCTTTGTTCTGAAACTCTCCCCAAAGCCCTACCATTAACTGAGTAAGTCCTGCTTTGGTTCAATCTACCAAAATGCATCACCTCGCATTTGTCTAAATTAAACTCCATCTGCCATTCGTCAGCCCACTGTCCCAATTGATCAAGATCCCATTGCAATTGGAGATAACTTTCTTCACTGTCCACTATGCCACCAATCTTGGTGTCATCTGCAAACTTACTAACCATGCCTCCTATATTCTCATCCAAATCATTAATATAAATGACAAATAAGAGTGGACCCAGCACTGATCCCTGAGGCACACCGCTGGTCACAGGCCTCCAGTTTGAAAAACAACTCTCTACAACCACCCTCTGGCTTCTGTCAAGAAACCAATTTTGTATCAATTTAGATACCTCACCCTGGATCCCATGAGATTTAACCTTATGCAACAACCTACCATGTGGTACCTTGTCAAAGGCCTTGCTAAAGTCCATGTAGACAACATCAACTGCACTGCCCTCATCTATCTTCTTGGTTACCCCTTCAAAAAACTCAATCAAATTTGTGAGACATGATTTTCCACTCACAAAGCCATGCTGACTGTCCCTAATCAGTCCTTGCGTCTCTAAATGCCTGTAGATCCTGTCTCTCAAAATACCTTCCAACAATTTACGCAACACAAATGTAAGGCTCACTGGCCTGTAGTTCCCAGGCTTTTCCCTGCAGCCCTTTTTAAACAAAGGCATCTCACCTGTGACTATCGATGATTCAAATATTTCGGCGAGGGGACCCACAATTTCCTCCCTAGCCTCCCACAATGTCCTGGGATACACTTCATCGGGTCCTGGGGATTTATCTACCTTGATGCGCTTTAAGACTTCCAGTACCTCCTTCTCTGTAATATGTACACTCCTCAAGACATCACTATTTATTTCCCCAAGTTCCCTAACATCCATGCTTTTCTCAACAGTAAATACTGATGAGAAATATTCATTTAGGATCTCACCCATCTCTTGTGGATCCGCACATAGATGACCTTGTTGATCCTTAAGAGGCCCTACTCTGTCCCTTGTTACTCTTTTGCCCTTTATGTATTTGCAGAAGCTCTTTGGAATCTCCTTTGCCTTATCTGCCAAAACAATCTCGTGTCCCCTTTTTGCTCTCCTGATTTCTCTCTTAACTCTACTTCTACACCCCCTCTACTCTTCAAGGGATTCACTTGATCCCGGCTGCCTATGCATGTCATGTGCCTCTTTCTTCTTCTTCACCAGGGCCTCAATATCCCGAGTCATCTAGGGTTCCCTACTTCTGCCAGCCTTGCCCTTCACTCTAAGAGGAATGTGTTTACCCTGAACCCTGGTTAACACACTGTTGAAAGTGTGCCTCTTACCAGACATCCCTTTGCCTTCCCACAGATTCCCCCAATTAACTTTTGAAAGTTCCTGCCTGATACCATCAAACTTGGCCTTGCCCCAATTTAGAATTTTAACTTTTGGGCCAGACCTATCATTCTCCACAGCTATCTTAAATCCAATAGAATTATGGTCACTGGTCCCAAAGTGATCCCTCATGAACACTTCTGTCACCTGCCCTTCCTTATTTCCCAAGAGGAGGTCAAGTTTTGCCCCCTCTCTAGTCGGGCCATCCACATACTGAATGAGAAATTCCTCCTGAATACACTGAACAAATTTCTCTCCATCCAAGCCTCTAATACTATGGCTGTCCCAGTCAAAGTTGGGAAAGTTAAAATCCCTTACTATTACTACCCTATTTTTCTTGGCGCTATCTGTAATCTCCTTACATGTTTGCTCCTCAATTTCCCGCCGACTATTTGGGGGCCTATAGTACAGCCCTATCAAAGTGATTTCCCCCTTCTTATTTCTCAGTTCTACCCAAAGAGACTCAGTGGCCGAACCCTCGGATATATCCCCTCTCAGTACGACCGTGATGCTTTCCCTAATCAAAAGTGCAACTCCCCCTCCTCTCTTACCTCCTGTTCTATCTTTCCTATAGCATCTGTACCCTGGAACATTGAGCTGCCAGTCCTGTCCCTCCCTTAGCCATGTTTCAGTAATTGCTATAATATCCCAGATCCACGTACCCATCCATGCCCTGAGTTCATCTGCCTTGCCCGTCAGGCCTCTTGCATTGAAATAAATGCAGTTTAATCTGGACTTCACTTGCTCTCTGTCTTGCTTCTGCCTGATCTGTCTGGTACTAAGATTACTGACACTCCCTTTACTACTTAATGTGCTCTCTTCAACTTCTGTGCTGTCCTCAAACTTCTCTTCTGTCTCCCTATTGCTTTGGATCCCACCCCCCTGCCAAACAAGTTTAAACCCTCCCGAGTAGCTCTGGCAAACCACCCTGCCAGGATATTAGTCCCCCTCCAGTTCAGATGTAATCCACCCCTCTTGAACAGGTCAGTCCTTCCCCAGAAAAGATCCCAATGATCCAAAAATCTAAATCCCTGCCCCCTACACCAGCTCTCAAGCCAGGCATTCATCTGCCTAATCCTCCTATTCATACTCTCACTAGCACGTGGCAGCGGTAGTAGTCCTGAAATTACTATCTTCGAGGTCCTGCACTTTAGTCTTCTGCCTAACTCTCTATATTCACATTTCAGGACCTCATCCCTTTTCCTACCTATGTCGTTAGTACCAATATGTACAACGACCTCAGGTTGCTCACCCTCCCCCTTAAGAATGTCCTGCAATCACTCAGAGGCGTCCTTGACCCTGGCATCAGGGAGGCAACACACCATCCTGGAGTCTCGATTGCGGCCACAGAAACGAATGTCTGTGCCTCTAACGAGCGAGTCCTCTATTACTACTGCTCGCTTGCTCTTTGCCTGACCCTGTCCCACTGCAGAGCCAGCTGTGGTGTCACAGGCTTGGCAGCTGCTGGGATCTCCCCCTGACAGGCTATCCCCCTCAACAGTATCCAAAACGATATACCTGTTTGAAAGGGGAATAGGCACAGGAGACTCCTGCACTACCTGCCTGCCTCTCCTGGTGGTCACCCATCTACCTGTCTGAACCTGTGGTGTGACAACCTCCCTGTAACTGGTGTCCATCACACTCTCTGCCTCCTGTATGCTCAGTAAGAAGTCTCACAACACCAGGTTAAAGACCAAAAGGTTTATTTGGTAGCAAATACCATAAGCTTTCGGAGCACTGCTCCTTCGTCAGATGGAGTGGATATCTGCTCTCAAACAGTGCACAGACACAGAAATCAAGTTACAGAATACTAATTAGAATGCAAACCTCTACAGCCAGCCAGGTCTTAAAGGTACAGACAATGTGGGTGGAGGGAGCATTCAACACAGGTTAAAGAGATGTGTATTGTCTCCAGACAGAACAGCTAGTGAGATTCTGCAAGATCAGGGGGAAAGCTATGGGGGTTACTGATAATGTGACATAAATCCAACATCCCGGTTTAGGCCGTCTTCATGTGTGCGGAACTTGGCTATCAGTTTCTGCTCAGCGACTCTGCGCTGTCGTGTGTCGTGAAGGCCGCCTTGGAGAACGCTTACCTGAAGATCCAAGGCTGAATGCCCGTGACTGCTGAAGTGCTCCCCCACAGGAAGAGAACAGTCTTGCCTGGTGATTGTTGAGCGGTTTCATTCATCCATTGTCGTAGCGTCTGCATGGTTTCCCCAATGTACCATGCCTCGGGACATCCTTTCCTGCAGCGTATGCTGATCGAGTTGGGCGGGCAGTTCATTAATTCAATTTAAATGCATGCAAATACATTTAAATTGTCGTTGTGCCCGATTTGGGCGCGGAACGGATCCCCGCCATTCGCGGGTGCAGATCGCGATAAAGGCCTCACACCCGACTTTACTGCGGTTTCGCGCCCGAAAACGGGCGTAATTGTTAGTAAAATCGGGCCCTAAGAGTCAATTTAGCATGGCCAATACAGCTAACCTGCGCATCTTTGGACTGTGGGAGGAACCGGAGTATCCGGAGGAAACCCACGCATATATGAGGAGAATGTACAGCCTCCGCACAGAGAGTGACCCAAGCCGGGAATTGAACCCGGGTCCCTGGCACTGTGAGGCAGCAGTGCTAAGCATTGTGCTACTGTGCCGCTGTGCCTCAGAATCTTCTGTGCCCCTAGCCAAGCTGTTCCAGTACAGCTGCGACACTGGCATCTATCTCGCAATGTGGAAAATTGCCCAGACACGTCCTGTGTACAGGAAACAGGACAAATCCAACCCGACAAGTTACCGCCCCTTCAGTCTATTCTCGGTCATCAGTAAAGTGATGGAAGGGGTCATCAACAGTGCCATGAAGCGGCATTGACTCAGCAATAACCTGCTCATGGATTCCCAGTTTGTTTTTTGCCAAGGTCACTTGGGAGAGGCGACAGCCTGGTGGTATTATCGCTAGATTATTAATCCAGAATCTCAGCTCATGTTCTGGGGACCCAGGTTCGAATCCCGCCAGAGCAGATGGTGGAATTTGAATTCAATAAAAAATGTCTTGAATTAAGAATCTACTAATGGCTATGAAACCATTGTTGATTGTTGAAAAACCCATCTGATTCACTGATATCCTTTCGGAAATATGTTGCCCTTACCTAGTCTGGACTACAAGTGACTCCAGAGCCTCAGCAATGTGGTTGATTCTCAACTGCCCTCGGGCAACTAGGGATGGGCAATAAATGCTGGCCAGCTCGTGACGCCCATGTCCCATGAATGAATTTTAAAAAACTCCGTTCCTGACCTCATTACAGCCAAACATGGACAAAAGAGCTGAATGCCAGAGGTAGGAGTGACTGCCCTTGACATCAAGGCAGCATTTGACTGATTATGGTATCAAGGAGCCCCAGCAAAACTATAGTCAATGGGAATCAGGGAAAAAACTCTCCACTGGTTGGAGTCATATCTGGCACAAAGGGAGATGGTTGTGGTGGTTGGAGTTCAATCATCTCAACTCCAGGAAATTATTGCAGGAATTCCTCAGGTTAGTGTCTTAAGCCCAGCCATTTTAGCTGCCTCATCAATGATCTCCCTTCCAGCATAAGGTCAGAAGTGGGGATGTTCGCTGATGATTGCACATTCGCAACTCCTCAGATGCTGAAGCAGTCCATGTCCAAATACAGCAAGACCTGTACAATATCTAGGCTTGGCCTGTCCATCATCCAGAAGGCACAAGTCAAGAGTGTAATGGAATACTTTCCACTTGCCTGGATGAGTGCAGCTCAAACAACGCCCAAGAATCCAACACCATCCAGGACAAAGCAACACCTTTGATTGGCACCCCATCCATAAACATAAACTCTCTCCATCACATCATGGATAGAACATAGAACATAGAACAGTACAGCACAGTACAGGCCCTTCGGCCCACAATGTTGTGCCGAACCTTTTCCGAAACCAAGATCAAGCTATCCCACTCCCTATCATTCTAGTGTGCTCCATGTGCCTATCCAATAACCGCTTGAAAGTTCCTAAAGTATCTGACTCCACTATCACAGCAGGCAGTCCATTCCACACCTCAACCACTCTCTGAGTAAAGAACCTACCTCGTACATCCCTCCTATATCTTCCAGCATGAACCTTATAGTTATGCCCCTAGTAACAGTTACATCCACCCGAGGAAATAGTCTTTGAACGTCCACTCTATCTATCCCCCTCATCATCTTATAAACCTCTATTAAGTCGCCTCTCAATCTCCTCCGCTCGAAAGAGAAAAGCCCTAGCTCCCTCAACCTTTCCTCATAAGACCTACCTTCCAAACCAGGAAGCATCCTGGTAAATCTCCTTTGCTCTCTTTCCAGTGCTTCCACATCCTTCTTATAGTGAGGTGACCAGAACTGCACACAATATTCCAAATGTGGTCTCACCAAGGTTCTGCACAGTTGCAGCATAACCCCACGGCTCTTAAACTCAAATCCCCTGTTAATAAACGCGAACACACTATAGGCCTTTTTCACGGCTCTATCCACTTGAGTGGCAACTTTCAGAGATCTGTGGATGTGAACTCCAAGATCTCTCTGTTCTTCCACATTCCTCAGAACCCTACCTTTGACCCTGTAATCCGCATTCAAATTTGTCCTACCAAAATGAATCAGCTCGCACTTATCAGAGTTAAACTCCATCTGCCATTTTTCGGCCCAGCTCTGCATCCTATCAATGTCTCTTTGCAGCCTACAACAGCCCTCCACCTCATCCACTACTCCACCAATCTTGGTGTTATCCGCAAATTTACTGACCCACCCTTCAGCCCCCTCCTCCAAGTCATTTATTAAAATCACAAATAGCAGAGGACCCAGCACTGATCCTTGTGGTACACCGCTGGTAACTGGTTCCCAGTCTGAAAATTTTCCATCAACCACCACCCTCTGTCTTCTATGAGATAGCCACTTACTTATCCAATTGGCTAAATTTCCCTCTATCCCACACCTCCTTACTTTCTTCATGAGCCGACCATGGGGGACCTTATCAAATGCCTTACTAAAATCCATGTATATGACATCAACTGCTCTACCTTCATTGACACACTGAGTTACTGCCTCAAAAAATTCCATCAAATTTGTGAGGCAAGACTTACCCTTCACAAATCCGTGTTGACTCTCCCGGATTAAGCTGCACCCTTCTAAATGGTTGTAAATCCTATCCCTCAGGACCTTTCCCATTAATTTACCGACCACCGAAGTAAGACTAACTGGCCTATAATTACCAGGGTCATTCCTATTTCCTTTCTTGAACAGAGGAACAACATTCACCACTCTCCAGTACTCTGGCACTATCCCCGTGGACAATGAGGACCCAAAGATCAAAGCCAAAGGCTCTGCAATCTCATCCCTTGCCTCTCAATGCATCCCAGGGGATATATCTCATCTGGCCCAGGGGACTTATCGACCTTCAGGTTTTACAAAATTGCTAATACATCTTCCCTCAGAACATCTGCCTCCTCCAGCCTATCAGCCTGTATCACACACTCATCCTCAAAAACATGGCCCCTCTCCTTGGTGAACACTGAAGAAAAGTATTCATTCATCGTCTCTCCTATCTCTTCTGACTCCATGCACAAGTTCCCACTACTGTCTTTGACCAGCCCTAACCTCACCCTGGTCATTCTTTTATTCCTCACATAAGAGTAAAAAGCCTTGGGGTTTTCCTTGATCCGACCCACCAAGGACATCTCATGCCCCCTCCTCGCTCTCCTAAGCCCTTTTTCCAGCTCATTCCTTACTAACTTGTAACGCTCAATGGACCCAACTGAACGAATGTGGTGATCTATTTAAATCCCCATTGATTTTAGCAGGACTGAAAGATCCCACCAGCAGGACGGGTCAGATAATCCTGCCCTTAGTTTCTGGAGTGGGAAATTCCATCCTATGTGTTTGGTTGATTAGATGTACTTGGCCGAGTGTAAGTGTTGCAATCTGAACTCAGCATATAAGAACAGCCAACGCAAAGCAATGATCCATCCCCTGTGGCACAATGCACAATTCTAATATGGCATTGCATCATTAAGTCAACCTTTATCGTCTTTATTAGTGGGGGTGCAATTAGAATGTATGCATCATCAAAGGCTGTTATACTATATAGCTTCGGAAGGAGTTCTTCAATACAAATGCATGGTATTACTCGTGTAAGGCAGGAATTGAATTGAATAATTTGCATTCTAATGTTAGCAACAAGATGAATATCTTTTTCTTTGCGAATGGAGAGCAAATTGTGGGGCATACACTCATGATGTTGTGATCTGTGCAATCAGATTTGCATGGTAAGTTTGTTTGCGTTCTTTGTATTATATTCAATTCATGGATTAGAAGTGTTCAATTTGAAATGATCTGAATTGGACCAAATACCTACATCAACCTTAGGTCCCAGCTACTTGCAACTACAAATTATTGCTGAAAGAATATGCTGGAACAAGTTATTTATTAACTGTAGAGGTTAGAGGAGTAAGTAATTAGCCAAATCGGTTTTAGGTTTGATAAATGACCACATTTTTTGTAGCGAAAGCTTGTTCTAAAATATGTTAATTAGGCAGATATTATATTGAGTTGATAATATGAAGACCTGTATGATATGATGTTACTCTTCGCAGTGTGAACAGGCAAAATCACTCATTGTGAAGAAAAATGACCCAACATGGTCCCAATAGAATTTTCTAATTTGGACACGCCAATGGGCTCCTCAGCATTATTTTTGAACCAGATTAACTTTAATGAAAATTTTAATTAATTTTAATGAGGACTATTATCAGCTCAAAGGATTCTTCAGTACTGCCCATCATTGGCTTCTATCTCACTCCCTTAGAACATAGAACATTACAGCGCAGTACAGGCCCTTCGGCCCTCGATGTTGCACCGACCAGTGAAACCAATCTAAAGCCCCTCTAATCTATACTATTCCAATATCATCCATATGTTTATCCAATAACCATTTGAATGCCCTTAATGTTGACGAGTCCACTACTGCTGCAGGCAGGACATTCCACGCTCTTACTACTCTCTGAGTAAAGAACCTACCTCTGACATCTGTCCTATATCTATCACCCCTCAATTTTCCCCTCGTGTTAACCATCACCATCCGAGGAAAAAGGCTCTCACTATCCACCCTATCTAATCCTCTGATCATCTTGTATGCCTCTATTAAGTCACCTCTTAACCTTCTTCTCTCTAACGAAAACAACCTCAAGTCCCTCAGCCTTTCCTCAGACGATCTTCCCACCATACCAGGCAACATCCTGGTAAATCTCCTCTGCACCCTTTCCAACGCTTCCACATCTTTCCTATAATGTGGCGACCAGAACTGTACGCAATACTCCAAGTGCGGCCGCACCAGAGTTTTGTACCGTTGCAGCATGACCTCATGGCTCCAAAACTCAATCCCTCTACCAATAAAAGCTAACACACCGTTTGCCTTCTTAACAACCCTATCAACCTGGGATCTATGCACATGGATACCCAGGTCCCTCTGTTCATCCACACTACCAAGTATCTTACCATTAGCCCAGTACTCTGTATTCCTGTTACTCCTTCCAAAGTGAATCACCTCACACTTTTCCACATTAAACTCCATTTGCCACCTCTCAGCCTAGCTCTGCAGCTTATCTATGTCCCTCTGTAACCTGCCACTTCCCTCCGCACTGTCTACAACTCCACCGACTTTAGTGTCATCCTATGTTTCGTGTCACCTTATCTTTCTTTTTCTCCCCTGCAGTGATAAATGGCCACTGCCTTACAACGACCAAAAGTTCCGGTCAGGAAAACTTATTTTCTGTTGCAGAGAATGGGGACCCAGAAGAATTGTGAACAATAGTGTCAGCTGCAAATAGCCTGATGACAGGTTGTTATAATTTATGATGCAACATTGTGGTGTTTCATTTCCTTTGGGAGTGCATCACTTATTACGTGCTGGGAAAATTTTGATGTACTCTGTTTTAATGTGGCAATCTACTCACTTAAACTATATGGGTTAATGGCTGCACCGGAATGGAAACTGCAGTTCTCGTCCCAGGGAATCAAAGCACAATGTATTTACAAGTGAGAAATTATTTGTTCAGATGCCGGTTTCGGGTGATTGTCACATTAAATTCACTGAGCAGATACAGCCCTGGAAACAGTATTTTTTTGGGTGGATGGATGAATTAAAGCTGAAAGTGATTAAAAAGAGAGCAAATGAAATGCATCTCAAAAATAATTAAAAACAATAATGTCTGTGCGGTGACTTGAGGAAAACCTTCAAAACAGAATAAAAGCGAAACCTTGTTAGGCCCTGTGACGACTCTCACTTCACTTAACGAATGAAATAATTGCAAAAAAAGCCAAGATCTATTGTGCTGTCTCAATGCAGTCTTCACTTTCGCTTCCTTAGCAATAATATTTGTTTGATTAATGGTGTACATGATTGACAAAGATAAAATGGCAGATGAAAAGATGCGTTTACTTCCTATAAAGCTGTCGAGTTACTTTAACAAGCAACATGGATTGGAATTTGCCTTTTTCCTCCATGATCCAAGGGGTCAGCAAGATCCTTTCATTGTGTGTCAATATTATTCCCCACATATCCCCCCCGCCAAAGAAATTCAACTACATTTAAATTTACCTTCACTTCTTCCATGGAAATAAATATCTGGTCAATTTGGTTCTGCACAGGAGGTTGTTATGATTTAGTGCTGGCAATGATTTCAAAAGTGCAGAAGTAAAATAAATATTTACCACAAATAATTAACGGAAATCTATTTGACGCATGGAAGCCATATGCCAAATAGACCTTGAGGCCTGCTGATGTTGAGGGGACGCTTTAATACTTGGAATAAGTTTTTGAACATTTTTCCTACCAAACCATTTCCTTTTATAATACTGCTAAGTATTATTTGTCTGCTGTAGTTTCTTAATATAAGATTGCTTATCCATAAGCATATTTGTGCAACCACCCCCTCCCCACCCCACCATCCACCCCCTCTGTCACAGAGAACCCACTAGCACAAGAGTAGATTAGTTTAATCAGGCATTGACTCTCAGCATTCCCTGACAATAATATGAACACAGTAAGAAGTCTCACAACACATTTAATTTAGAATTCTTTGAAACCATTATGTTAAACTTCTCTTGTGCCTTGGCTAAACCACACTTGGGAGTAGTGTGCACAGTTCTGGTCCAACATGTTTATTAACTGTCCTGTCTGGAGACAATATACATCTCTTTAACCTGTGCTTAATGCTCTCTCCACTCACATTGTCTGTACCTTTAAGACTTGATTAGCTGTAAAGACTTGCATTCCAATCATTATTCTGTAAATTGAGTTTGTGTCTTTATATGCCCTGTTTGCTGTTTGTGAACAGAACTCCCACTCACCTGACGAAGGAGCAGCGCTCGGAAAGCTAGTGGCGTTTGCTACCAAATAAACCTGTTGGACTTTAACCTGGTGTTGTGAAACTTCTTACTGTGTTTACCCCAGTTCAACGCCGGCATCTCCACATCAATAATATGAACATCAGGGAGAAAGCTGTGCCAGCAGCAGTGATTCTCTTTAAAGTTATAGATCATGGTCATCATTGTCATGGATTCTTCATAACGAGAATGCGTTCTTGGTGATATTAGTGGGCAAGTGTGGTAATGCCGCTATTAAAATAATAGGAGAATCTCATGTGAATGTGTTGAATACGCATAGGTTAATATCACTGACAGTCATTTTAACCTTAAGGGTTAACGCCTTAGTAAAGAAAGAGCGTCACAGTGGCAAGGGCAGCACGGTGGCACAGTGGTTGGCACTGCTGCCTCGCAAAGCCAGGGACCCGGGTTCAATTCCCAGCTTGGAACACTATCTGTGTGGAGTCTGCACTTTCTCCCCGTGTCTGCGTGGGATTCCTCTGGGTGCTCCGGTTTCCTCCCATATTACGAAAGACGTGCTGGTTAGATGCATTGGCTATGCTAAATTCTCTCTCAATTTACGTGAATAGGCGCCGGAGTGTGGCGACTCGGGGATTTTCACAGTAACTTCATTGCAGTGTTAATGTAAGCCTACTTGTTTGTTTGATTTATTATTGTCACATGTATTAGTATACAGTGAAAAGTGTTGTTTCTTGCCTGCTATATAGACAAAGCATATCGAAGGAAAGGAGAGGGTGCAGAATGTAGTGTTACAGTCTTGGCTAGGGTGTAGAGAAAGATCAACTTAATGTGAGGTAGGTCTATTCAAAAGTCTGATGGCAGCAGGGAAGAAGCTGCACGTGATCTCAGGCTTTTGTATCTTTTTCCTGATGGAAGTAGGTGGAAGAGAGTATGTCTGGGGTGCGTGGGGTCCTTGATTATGCCAATTGCAGGAAGTGCAGACAGTATCATGCTGAAGAGCTCAAAACCTGGGACTGAGCGTGGGCTTTCCCGGGCAGAGTCAATGCTGGAGCTCTAGAAGTCGGTAGCACATTCCAATGCTCTGTACATAGTTATTCAAATAAATAGTTTATCATTTAAACCTGCTGGTTGCCAATCACTTCAATATTATACATTCCCCTTCCCTTCCCACGCCACCACACCACAGACCTGGAGTCTGTCTGCGGCCACGTTGAGATAGGTTTTCCAGCTTGTCCTGCACACTGAGTGGAAGTGGGCTAGTCTGTGTCCTCTTTAAGGGTTTTCAACCTGCGTGAGTCGGTTTTGCACAGTGCTTGATTAAAGAAAGGAGCAGCTGGTGAGGTTAAAAGAAGTATTATTGAGGGCAGCAGAAAGTTTTGAGAATGTGAGCGCAAACAGAAAGGAGAAGCAGTGAAACGTGTCCGGCTGACTTCGAGAGAGCCCTGGGAAGCAGAGGATGGAATAAATGATAGTGCTGAGTCTGAAATAAGGTCATGCAAGGCTGCACTGTTATATGAGGAGTGATGGGCAGTCTTATCTTAACGTGCCTAGTCAGATCATGTCAGTACCATCAGCTTGCATAGCAACCAGGTCCTGGATGCAAGCTGGTGGTACTGATGTGTTATCCCATTTCTTCCTCTGCCTGTTAAATAATTTGTCAAGGCGGCTTTTTAAAAAAAATTTGATTTTGGCACAATGGTAAGCACTGCTGTCTCACAGCGCCAGGGACCTGGGTTCGATTCCCGGCTTGGGTCACTGTGTGTGGAGTCTGCATGTTCTCCCACAGTCCAAAAGACGTGCTGATTAGGTGCATTGGCCATACTAAATTCACACTCATTGTACCCAAACAGGTGCCGGAGTGTGACGACTAGGGGATTTTCATAGTAACTTCATTGCAGTGTTAATGTAAGCCTACTTGTGATACTAATAAATAAACTTTAAACCTTATTGTCACATGTACTGGGATACAGTGAAAGCTATTGTTTCTTGCCCGCTATACAGACAAAAACATACCGTTCACAGAGTACATAGGGGAGGAGGAAAGGAGAGGGTGCAGAATATAGTCTTGCAGTTACAGATAGGGAGAAGAGAAACATCAGCTTAATATATAATAGGTCCATTCAAAAGACTGGTGGCTGCAGGGGAGAAGCTGTTCTTGAGACAGTTGGTATGTGACCTCAGACTTTTGTATCTTTTCCCCAAAGGAAGAAGGTGGAAGAGAGCGTGCCCAGAGTGCGTGGGGTCCTTGATTATGCTGGCTGCTTTGCCGAGGCAGCAGGAAGTGTATACGGAGTCAATGAATGAGAGGCTGGTTTGCATGATGGATTGGGCTACATTCACAACCGTTTGTAGTTCCTTCCAGACTTTGTCAGAGCAGGAGCCACAACAAGCTGTGGGGGCGGCACGGTAGCACAGTGGTTAGTACTGCTGCTTCACAGCTCCAGGGACCTGGGTTCGATTCCCGGCTTGGGTCACTGTCTGTGTGGAGTTTACACATTCTCCTCGTGTCTGCGTGGGTTTCCTCTGGGTGCTCCGGTTTCCTCCCACAGTCCAAAGATGTGCGGGTTAGGTTGATTGGCCACGCTTAAAAATTGCCCTTAGTGTCCTGAGATGTGTAGGTTAGAGGGATTAGTGGGTAAATATGTAGGGATATGGGGGTAGGGCCTGGGTGGGATTGTGGTCCGTGCAGACTCGATGGGCCGAATGGCCTCTTTCTGTACTGTAGGGTTTCTATGATATGTCCGGAAAGGATGCTTTCTATGGTGCATCTATTAAAATTGATGAGAGTTGTAGTGGACATGGCAAATTTCCTTAGCCTCCTGAGAAAGTAGAGGCATTGGTGGGTTTTCTTAACTATAGCGTCACCATGGAGGGTCCAGAACAGGTTGTTGGTAATCTGAATATCTAGAAACTTGAAGCTCTCGACCATTTCTACTTCATCATCATTGATGCTGTCAGGGGCAATTTCACCACTACATTTCCTGAAGTCAATGACTATCTCCTTCCTTTTACTGACATTGAGGGAGAGATTATTGTCATCGCACAATTTTTCATCCTTGGGAAGAGACCTTGTGACCTGATGTTGATTTGCTATCTCAATATCTCCACTGTTGCTGTAGAAATGTTGAGGTGCTATTAGAATGCATGCTGCCTAATTGTTGCACAGCTCTGTTAGACTCCAAGCCCCATGATAAAACAAAACACTTTCCCTTTAAGGCACTGCTGTGGGGGCCTTTAGGAAATGGGTCGACTGTCTGTTTTCCTACATCCACATCCACTAACTGTCTTTTGGGAGTGTAAATTTCAACCAGCAACTCACTGACTGTGTCTTAAATGGGGGTAATCACTGATGTTGAATCTATCCCGTGCTGATTCCTCCAGACTATGTACATTCCATTCATTTACTTTGTTTGACAAAAATCAACCCCCAAATCATGAAAATGGTAAGAGGGGTACTAGCAGGTATGGGAGCCTTAAAAGTGGATAAACCCACAGGCCCAGATGGGATATATTCCAGGCCGTTAAGCGAGGCAAGGGAGGAGATACTAAGGGCCCTGGAGTAATTTTCAAATCTTTTCTAGCCACAGGTGAGGTGCCAGAAGTCTGGAGGACTGTTAACATTGTCCCATGATTAAAAAAAGGGAAATAGGGATATTCCAGGGAATTACAGGCCAATCTGCCTAACCTTGGTGGTGGGGAAATTATTCGAAAGAATTCTGAGGTACAGAATATATTTGCATTTGGATAAACACGGATTAATAAGGGATCATCAGCATGGATTTGTTAAGGGAAGGTTGTGTTTGACAAATTTAATCAAACCTTTGAGGAAGATGGGGGTAATGCATTTGATGTGGTCTGTATGGACTTTAGCAAGGCTTTGGATAAGGTTCCTCATGACAGACTGGTCAAGAAAGTAAGGGCCCCTGGGATCCAAGGCAAGGTGACACATTGGTTTCAAAATTAGCTGAGAGACAGGAAGCAGAGGGTGATGGTTGGTGGATGTTACTGTGATTGGAAGTCTATTTCCAGTGGGGTTCTGCAGGGCTCAGTGCTGGGACCATTGTTATTTGTGGTGTACATTAATGATTTGGACTTAAAGGTGTTGTGTGTGGGGGAGGGGGGGTATGATCAAGAAGTTCACTGATGAGATAAAAATTAGTAGGGTGCCAAATAGTCAGGAGGATAGCCATTAGCTCAAGATATTGACAGACTGGTCAGCTGGGCAGTGTAATGGCAAATGGAATCCAACCCAGAAAAGTGTGAGGTAATGCACTTGGGGAGGGCTAAAAAGGCAAAGGAACATATAATGAATAGTAGGACCATGAAAAGTACTTGTGATCAGAGTGACTGGAGTGCATTTCCAAGGGTCGCTGAAGGTAGCAGGACAGGTAGGTAAGGTGGTTAAGAAGGCTTATGGGATACTTGCCTTAATTAGCCGAGGCATAGAATACAAAAGCAGAGAGGTCATGCCGGAACTGTTCAGAACACTGGTAAGGCCACAACTGGAATACTGTGTGTAATTCTGGTCACCACATTGTAGAAAGGATGTGATTGCACTGGAGAAGTTGTAGAGGAGACTTATCAGGATTTTGCCTGGGCTGGAAGGTCTGAAGAATGAGGAAAGATTGACTGGGCTGGGATTGTTTTCCTTGGAGCAGCAAAGTTTGTGATGGGACCTGATAGAAGAGCATAAGATTATGACGTGTTTAAGTGCTGCAAATGTCAACGAGTCTACAAAAAGATACTTTTGCTGGGGTTTCAGTGAAATAGAAAATTAAACAGAAGGGCAATAACATTTAGTTCTATCAGAAACTACAATACATTGGATGAAATAATGCACAATTTGGTAACAACTAACGTGCAGTCACTTTGCCCTATGTACTCTCTTCATGTTCATCTCCTCAACAACAATATTTGCTTGATTATGGTTAACATGGACAATTCATAAGATGGCAGCCATAGGATATTTCTTCTATCCACTCCTGTTGTTGGTTTCAGACCTATTTCTAATTAGCTACCCATTGAGAGAGAGCTGCAATCTCAATAAAGTGTCAACTTTTTTCTGCATGCACTCTGAAAGCAGATTGATTTTGACAATCTCTATCCTGAGTAGGCGTGTGTGATAAAAACCAATGAATAAAATTCAGAACCTGTTTGCGAATCAGTACAGTGAGGTAAAGTAATTAGTCATCATCCACAACGGACCATAGGCATCTCTCTCTGTTAGAGAGAGACAAGTGGCTATATAGCTTGAGGAGCACCATGCACATCAAGCAAGTTAAGGAGCCAGGTCTCCATGAATTATCACAGCTGTATGGGGGGTTGAACCCATACCATTAGCATCAGTCAGCACCACATTTTAGCCAATTGAGCTAACCAACAATACAGTGTGATGTAGAAAAGAGGACAGCTTCAACTCATATAATAGCTTGCTGACTTAGCCAAATGATGACTAGTACTTTCCCATTGCTCAATCTTTCTATCATTCTTTATGGGTGTTTAGTTCCCATTCTAACCCTTCCTACACCCACATATTCTGTATTGCTGAATAAGGGAGACTGTAAGTCCTAGTGCTATGCCTTCTTGCCAAAAATAACATTTTTATTTCAAGATTATTTTTCTCAACAGCCAAGAATAATATTCTAAGGAATTGAAATCAATGGTACGACCGTTGACTGGAATTTCTTCACTCTGCCCAATTTTAATTTTCTTAAAACATGTTACAAACATTAGCTCAGAACCAAAAAAAAAAATCAAGGTTCATGAAGAAACCACAATCTGTTTTTACGTTACTGATTTAAAGTTTTGGGGAATGGCATTTTAGGATTTCTAAATTTGAAATAATCTCAAAATAAAGTTTACTTTGAATGCAATTTTGATGACACTGTCTTCACATTCTACACCTCTAATTCTATATAATGAGGTAGCTTTTCAATACAACCACAAGAATTTGTGGAACTGTGTTTGGTGTAATTACTGATTGGTTAAAACAAAGTGGATTTTCCTGCTTGGCTCCATTTCAGCAATGGCCAGGGACAATCAAGATTAACAGTTACAGATCATGACTGTGATCCTGACTACTGATCTGTAACTGCATTACAAGAGAATTACTCTTTCATATAGTTATCTACATGTAAAAGAAAAACGTACAAACTTTCTTCTGTAGGCAAACCTGAAATTAATTTATTCCCTGATGATCTGAATTGTACTTTGCATGTTGCGTAATTGAACACCAAATGACCCCTTGAATGGGAGCAAACTTACTGCAGCAATTAGACTCCAGGGATTCCATTCGCACTGAATGTTCCATACAAAGAGAATATTCCAAAGAGTCTGAAATAAAAGCAGCCATTACTGCAACAACAGAATGGTTATTGGACATAACATCAAAGATGAAGGGCCATATTTCCTCTGTCAGAACATTCATAAGTTCATAAGATATAGGAACAGAATTCAGCCCATTGATTCCGCTCTGCCATTCGATCGTGGCTGATATGCTCCTCATCCCCATTTTCCTGCCTTCTCCCCATAACCTTTTAACCCATTACCAATTAAAAATCTGTCTAACTCCTCCTTAAATTTACTCACTATTATAAGTTCATAAGATACAGGAGCAGAATTAGACCATTTGTAAAGGTTCATTATAAATCAATAAGAACTAAGTTAAGTAATTTATCCTGAAGTATCTGTTCCTTTTTGGGGCAGAAGGCAGGTTTACTGGCAGAGTCAGAGCTGGGAAATATGATGAAACTCTTCTTCTAGTCCAAGCCTTTTACTGTGTGGCCTACTTCTGCACTGTAGGGATTCTATAATTCTAGATCACACTTGTCTCTGGGGTACATGTCTGGTGGAATCCTGGGTTCCGTTGCAAATCCCGCCAGTTACATCTTACCTATTGCCAGGGCTGTATATACTCACTGCTGTGTTAAAGCCATAGGTGAGGAAAAACTGATGGGTTGCATATCACACACTGATCCCCCTCTGCCCATTTTCCACCGCTGCTGAAACTTCACACCAGCCCTAATTACTTTGACATGTAATGTGATACAAATATTTGCTCATCATACCTCTTTCCACTTTCCTTCCATTCACGAATTTCGACAGTCAGGGTCAGGATTCACTTGCCTTGTTGTGAACAGCTGCAACCATGATGTGAGGAAAGTTTTTAACCAAAAGACACACCAGTTCAACGAGGTCAGCATTGACCTAGAGTTTCAGAAACAAAAGCAGATCCAGTTCTATCAGCTGACCTATTTCCCCCAAGTGCACATCATTATCACCTGCTTGGACCCATGTTGTGTTTGCATGCCCCTTCATATTTGAAAAGGGAAGGCTCACAGTCCCGCACCATGTCGGTATCAGTTGAAAACCATACGAATTAACGCTACTCAAGCATAAAGAGGGTAATTTTCCAAATATGTACCAGCAGCACAGAATCTTATTCAAAATGAAAATCATGGATTCCCGTGAATATCTGAAACATATTACTGATGGATTCCTTGCCGCTGATGTATATTCAGAAAATTTCTTTATTTTTAGATAGTCCAATATGATGATATTGTCTGAAAGGTTACATGAGAGTTTAGTTCTTTGGGGAGAGAAGTTACTTGTTGTCCCAGTGGGGGAGGTGGTGGTGTAATGGTAATGTCACGGGACTAGTAACCTAGTAGGCCCAGGATAATGTGCTAAGGACACAGATTCACATCCCACAACCGTAGCTGGTAGAAAGTAAATACAATTAATAAATCTGGAATTAAAAGCTAATTTAATGGTGATGATGAAACAATTGCTGATTATTTTAAAAACCCATGTGATTTATCAGTACAACTTTAAGGAAGGACATCTGCCATTTTTACCTGGTCTGGCCTACATGTGACTTCAAACTCAGGACAATGTGGTTGATTCTTAAATGCCCTCTGAAATGGCCTAGCAAGCCACTCAGTTATATCAAACCGTTATGAAATCTATATTGAAAGAAACTGGATAGACCATCCGGCATTGACCTAGTCATGGGAAATGACAACAGCAAACCCAGCCATGTCAACCTTGCAAAGCCTTCTTTATTAACACCTGGGGGCTTTCCCAGGACTTTCTCATAATCTAGTCAAGCAACAGCCTCACAGAATCATACCTTCCAGACAATGTCCCAGATATCACCATCTCTGGATTAATCCTGTCTAACCGGCAGACAGGCACATCAGAGGTGGCAGCACAGTGGTATACAGTCAGGAGGAAACAGCCCTTGGAGTCCTGAACTTTGACTCTTAACCCCATGAAGTCTCATGGCATCAGGCCAAACATGGACAATGAAAGCTCTTTTCCGTCTACTGTCCTCTCTCAGCTGATGAATCCTTACTCCTCCACGTTAAACACCACTTGAAGGAAGAACTGAGGGTGACAATGTACAGAATGTACTCTGATTTTTTTGATTTGATACTCTCTTCCACCGGGAAAAAGATACAGAATTCTGAGATCATGTACCAACCGACTCAAAAACAGCTTCTTCCTTACTGCCGTCAGACTTTTGAATGGACCTACCTCATATTAAGTTGATCTCTCTCTGCACCCTATCTGTAACTGCAACACTATATTCTGCATCCTCTCCCTTCCTTCAAAGGGAATAGAAATGACCCTGGTAATTATAGACCGGTTAGTCTTACTTCGGTGGTTGGTAAATTGATGGAAAGGGTCCTTAGGGATGGGATTTACGACCATTTAGAAAGATGCGGATTAATCCGAGATAGTCAGCACGGATTCGTGAAGGGCAAGTCGTGCCTCACAAATTTGATAGAATTTTTTGAGGAGGTAACTACGTGTGTTGATGAAGGTAGGGCAGTTGATGTCATATACATGGATTGTAGTAAGGCGTTTGATAAGGTCCCCCATGGTCGGCTTATGATGAAAGTGAGGAGGTGTGGGATAGAGGGAAAGTTGGCCGATTGGATAGGTAACTGGCTGTCTGACCGAAGACAGAGGGTGGTGGTCGATGGAAAATTTTCGGATTGGAGGCAGGTTGCTAGCGGTGTGCCACAGGGATCAGTGCTTGGTCCTCTGCTCTTTGTGATTTTTATTAATGACTTAGAGGAGGGGGCTGAAGGGTGGATCAGTAAATTTGCTGATGACACCAAGATTGGTGGAGTAGTGGATGAGGTGGAGGGCTGTTGTAGGCTGCAAAGAGACATAGATAGGATGCAAAGCTGGGCTGAAAAATGGCAAATGGAGTTTAACCCTGATAAATGTGAGGTGATTCATTTTGGTAGGACAAATTTAAATGTGGATTACAGGGTCAAAGGTAGGGTTCTGAAGACTGTGGAGGAACAGAGAGATCTTGGGGTCCATATCCACAGATCTCTAAAGGTTGCCAGTCAAGTGGATAGAGCTGTGAAGAAGGCCTATAGTGTGTTAGCTTTTATTAACAGGGGGTTGGAGTTTAAGAGCCGTGGGGTTATGCTGCAACTGTACAGGACCTTGGTGAGACCACATTTGGAATATTGTGTGCAGTTCTGGTCACCTCACTATAAGAAGGATGTGGAAGCGCTGGAAAGAGTGCAGAGGAGATTTACCAGGATGCTGCCTGGTTTGGAGGGTAGGTCATATGAGGAAAGGTTGAGGGAGCTAGGGCTGTTCTCTCTGGAGCGGAGGAGGCTGAGGGGAGACTTAATAGAGGTGTATAAAATGATGAAGGGGATAGATAGAGTGAACGTTCAAAGACTATTTCCTCGGGTGGATGGAGCTATTACAAGGGGGCATAACTATAGGGTTCGTGGTGGGAGATACAGGACGGATATCAGAGGTAGGTTCTTTACGCAGAGAGTGGTTGGGGTGTGGAATGGACTGCCTGCAGTGATAGTGGAGTCAGACACTTTAGAAACATTTAAGCGGTTATTGGATAGGCACATGGAGCACACCAGGATGATAGGGAGTGGGATAGCTTGATCTTGGTTTCAGATAAAGCTCGGCACAACATCGTGGGCCGAAGGGCCTGTTCTGTGCTGTACTGTTCTATGTTCTATGTTCTATGTACTCTATGAATAATATGTTTTGTCTATATAGTGCACAAGAAACAATACTTTTCTCTGTAGCCCAATACATGTGACAATAATAAATAAAATCAAAATCAAATCAAATCAAAATCAAATCAAATCAAATCAAATCCTGTCTGCTGCAGATGCACCTATCCATGACAGCATTGGTACTGACCACTGCACAGTCCTTGTGGAAACAAGTCCTGCCTTCACACTGAGCATACCTTCCATTGTGCTGTGTGGCACGACCACCATGCTGAACAAGAAATGGTGACATTTGAATTCATAAAAATCTGGAACTAAAGATCTAATGATGACCATGAAACAATTGTTGATTATTGTTAAAAACCTCTCTGGTTCATTAATTTTCTTTAGGGAAGGATACCTGCTGTCCTTACCTGGTCTGGCCTGCATGTGACTCCAGATCCACAGCAATGTGGTTGGTTGACTCTTGAATGTTCTCAGGGATGGGCAATAAATGCTGGGCAGCCAGCAATGCCCACATTCCATGAATGAGTAACAAAATCCATGTAAGCTTTGTCAGTGACGGAGTTTGGTAAGGACGTGTATCTTTCCTTTTGCTTTTTCTAACTTTTTCACCCTGCAGGAATTCATAGAATCATAGAACCCTACAGTACAGAAAGAGGCCATTCGGCCCATCGAGTCTGCACCAACCACAATCCCACCCAGGCCCTACCCCCATATCCCTACATATTTTACCCACAAACCTACGCATCTCAGGACACTAAGGGGCAATTTTAGCATGGCCAATCAACCTAACCCACACATCTTTGGACTGTGGGAGGAAACCGAAGCACCCGGAGGAAACCCATGCAGACACGAGGAGAATGTGCAAACTCCACACAGACAGTGACCCAAGCCGGGAATCGAACCCAGATCCCTGGAGCTGTGAAGCAGCAGCGCTAACCACTGTGCTACCGTGCCGCCCAATGATCAAGAATTGATTCTTTATCCACCACAGGGAAAGATGCTGTTTGGTGAATATCTGAGAGGAGATTAAGGTCTGTTTCTGTCCCAGGGTTAAAAAAAGGAATTTGAGGGAAGATCAATAAAATACATAAAATACATAAAATAAAAATGGAATAAAATAATTAGGCAATGAATGAAAACACAAAGATGGCAAGAATGGTAGTACTGAAGACTTATGCTCCAGAACGAGCTGTGCCCCAGCCAAGCTGTTCCAATATAACTATGATAGTGGCATCAATACGGCAATGTGGAAAATTGTCCAGCTATGTCCTGTCCACAAAAAGCAGAACAAATTTAACACTGACAATTACTGCCCCATCAGTGTACTTTCAATGACCAGGAAAGTTATGGGGTGTCATCGACAGCGCTATCAAGTGGTGCTCACTCAGCAATAACTTACTCACTTCTGCTCACTTCTGGCTCTGCAAAGATCTCTCAGCTCCTGAAAACTATGCAGCCTTGGTTCATAAATGGAGAAAAAAGCTGAACTCAAGAGGTGAGGTGTGACTGATTGCCTTGATACCAAGGCAGCATTTGACTGAATTTATCATTAAGGACCTAGTATAATGGTAGTCACTGAAAATCAGGTGGAAACCTTTCCAACGGTTGGAGTCATAACTAGGACAAAGAAAGGCGGTTATGATTGTTGAAGGTCAATTATCTCAGTCCTGGGACATCACTGCAGGAGTTCCTCAGGGTAGTGTCTTCGGCCCAACGTTCTTCAGTTGTTTCACCAATGACCTTCCCTCCAGCACAAGGTCAGAAATGGGGATATTCATGAATGATTGCACAATCTCAGCAGCTCTCCAACAATACTGAATCTGAAAATCTCCCCCTGATATTCAAAGCATTACCATCACTGAATCCCCTACTATCAACATCCTGTGGGCTATCATTGAACTGAAAGCTGAGTTTTGACAAAGGCTCGTCTGGACTCGAAACATTGGCTCTTTTCTCTGCCAGCTGCCAGGCCTGCTGAGATTTTCCAGCATTTTCTCTTTTGGTTTCATCTCCTTCCTTGTAGTTTCTTGAGGTCTTGCTCAGAGCAGGAGCCAGAGCAAGCTGCGGTACATCTGGAAAAAAATGCTTTCTGTGCTGCATTTGTAAAAGTTGGAGAGAGTCATAGCAGACATGCCAAATTTCCTTAGCCTCCTGAGAAAGTAGAGGTGTTGGTGCGCTTTCTTAAGTATGGCGTCAGTGTGGAGGGACCAGGGCAGGTTATTGGCAATCTGGACACCTAGAATCTTGAAATTCTCGACCTTTTCCACTTCATCCCCAATAATGTGGACAGGGGCATGTCTTCCACTACACTTCCTGAAATTGGTGACTATCTCCTTCATTTTACTGACATTGAGGGAGAGATTATTGTTGTCGGAACATTTCACCAGATACTCTATCTCTTTCCTGTACTCCGTCTCATCATTGTTAGTACTCCATCGCAACACAACTCTGGCTATGCCATGATTGATCTGTTCAAAGAGTTGCTGTCGATAGAGTAAAATAATTGGCTATGCTGTTTCATAGAATCCTTACAGTGCAGAAGGAGGCCATTCAGCCCATCGCGTCTGCACTTACAACATTCCCACCTGGGCCTTATCCCCATAACCCCATGTATTTGCCCTAGCTCGTCCCCCTGACGCTAAGGGGCAAACTAGCATGGCCAATCTATTTAACCCGCACATCTTTGGACTGTGGGAGGAAACCCGAGCATCCGGAGGAAACCCACGCAGACACAGGGAGAATGTGCAAACTCCACAGACAGTCAGACAAGGCCAGAATTAAACCTGGGACCCTGGAGCTGTGAGGCGGCAGTGCGAACCACTGTGCCACCATGCCGTTCTGTTTCTGAGGTTCTGATTTGCAATTATGTTTGCAGTGGCATATTTAAATGACTTTCCAGCAAATGTTGGAGTAACTTCACATTGTGATGCACCATCAATCAAGCAAAGACTAGTTTGTATGCAAGAACAAATAGGCTTTTATTAGCAAAAGAGTTGGAGCACACCCATGCCGATGAACTGGTCCAGAGACTGAGGCAGGGGGTGGGGAGTGATGCGCGATAAATCAGACGGGAGGCTGGATGTACCCAGGAAATAAAAGCTTTTATTGCCAACAATAACGGAGCTACTATATACAACATACAATCCCAGACTAAAGGGTCACCAGGCGGAGCCAACTGGGGTGTACCATAGGACTATATTAACAGGTAGAACAGCCCAACCCTAACCCCAACAGTAACATATCTACAGACTCATAGTGCTGGCCAGACCATGGCTCAGCACTCCTGGTGGTAACCAACAATGGTTCACCACATTCACCCCTCCTTTTAAAACAAAGGCCGGCGGGGTACAAAAAAAAAACAAAACAACTGTTCATCTGTCTATAAGTTCAAACGGTCTGGGGGACCACACCGTCGCTGCGACCTCCTCAACACCGGCGATGACGCCGGTTCAGGCAATCGCAATGACCTTCTCTCCAAGGTGGTGTCCAGTGACTCCTCCAGTACCTCACGGGCCGGTAGACCATGAGGTGGTGACAATCCGCTGGACTTGAGGACGCCTCAAGGTGGCGACAATCTCCTGGACTCAGGCAAGCTGTACACAGGAGTAAGAGGGTTAAGTGGTGGTGCCGATACTGCCCGCGCCGTGTCAGGAGAAGAGATAATGGTCGGAGGGTCCCTAACTGGGGGTGTGGGAGCGACTGGGGTTTCCAATCCCCCTGCCGGCGCCAGATCTCGAATCGAGACCGTGTCCTCTCACCCGTCAGGATATGCCACATAGGCATATTGAAGGTTGGCGTGGAGGAGATGGACCTGTTCAACCAAAGGGTCGGACTTGCGGGTCCTAACATGCCGCCGCAGGAGGACAGGTCCAGAGTACGTCAAGCAAGATGGTAATGAGGTCCCAGAGGAAGACTTCCTAGGGAATGAAAACATTCTCTCATGAGGAGTAGCGTTGGTTGCCGTACACAGGAGTGAACGGATGGAATGGAGCGCATCAGGGAGTACCTCTTGCCAACGGGAGACTGGAAGACCTTTAGACCTCAACGCCAGTAAGATAGCCTTCCAGACTGTAGCATTCTCTCGTTCAACCTGTCCGTTACCCCTTGGATTGTAGCTCGTGGTTCTACTAGAGGCAACCCCATGTGAGAGCAGGTGTTGCCTCAAGTCGTCGCTCATGAACGACGAGCCCCTATCGCTGTGGATATAACAGGGGTAACCGAACAGGGTGAAAAGATCCCGTAATGCTTTGATAACCGTGGCAGCGGTCATATCAGAACAGGGAATGACAAAAGGGAATCGTGAGTACTCGTCAATCACATTGAGGAAGTACACGTTCCGATCTGTCGAGGGAAGGGGGCCCTTGAAGTCCACACTCAGTCTTTCGAAAGGACGAGTGGCCTTAATGAGGTGTGCCCTGTCAGGTCGGTAGAAGTGCGGTTTGCATTCCGCGCATACCTGGCAGCTTCTGGTTATGGACCTGACATCCTCCACCGAGTAGGGTAGATTCCGGGCCTTTATAAAGTGGAAGAGCCGAGTGACCCCCGGATGGCAGAGGTCATTGTGGAGAGCCTGTAATCGACTCTCCTGCACACTAGCACATGTTCCACGCGACAGGGCGTCCGAGGGCTCGTTGAGCTTCCCTGGACGGTACATGATATCATAATTGTAAGTGGAGAGTTCGATTCTCCACCTCAAGATTTTATCATTCTTGATCTTACCCCGTAACGTGTTGTTGAACATGAACGCCACGGACCGCTGGTCCGTGAGCAGAGTGAACCGTTTTCCCGCCAAGTAATGGCGCCAATGCCGAACGGCCTCCACAATGGCCTGGGCCTCTTTTTCCACCGCAGAATGCCGAATTTCAGGGCCTTGGAGGGTGCGAGAGAAAAAGGCGACGGGCCTGCCCGCCTGGTTAAGTGTGGCGGCCAGGGCGAAATCAGATGCATCACTCTCCACCTGGAAGGGGATGGACTCATCAATAGCGTGCATCGTGGCTTTCGCGATGTCAGCTTTTATTCCTGCAAAGGCTAAGCGAGCCTCTGTTGTTAGGGGAAAGGAGGTAGACTTGATGAGCGGACGGGCTTTGTCCGCGTAATTGGGAACCCACTGTGCATAGTATGAGAAGAAGCCTAAGCATCTTCTCAGTGCTTTGATGTTAGTGGGCAGGGGGAGTTCGAGGAGGGGGCGCATACGGTCTGGATCAGGGCCAAGGACCCCGTTTCCCACCACGTATCCGAGGATAGCTAGGCGGCGCTTGCGAAATACACACTTCTCCCTGTTGTAGGTCAGATTCAGGCGAGATGCAGTGCGTAAGAATCTAAGAAGGTTGGCATCGTGGTCCTGCTGGTCATGGCCGCAGATGGTGACGTTATCCAGGTACGGGAAGGTAGCCCGCAGCCCGTTCTGGTCCACCATTCGGTCCATAGCACGCTGGAAGACCGAGACCCCATTCGTGACACTAAAGGGAACCCTTAAGAAGTGGTACAGACGACCATCCGCCTCAAAGGCCATGTATTTTCGGTCCTCTGGGCGAATGGGGAGCTGGTGGTAAGCAGACTTCAAGTCGATGGTGGAGAACACCCGGTACTGCGCAATCTGATTGACCATGTCAGATATGCGCGGGAGGGGATACGCATCCAGCTGCATGTATCTGTTAATGGTCTGACTATAGTCTATGACCATCTGGGGTTTGTTCCCATTCTTAACCACCACGACTTGCGCTCTCCATGGACTAGCGCTAGGTTGGATGATCCCTTCCTTGAGGAGCCGCTGAACTTCAGATCGAATGAAGATCCGATCCTCAGCGCTGTAACGCCTGCTCTTTGTTGCGATGGGCTTGCAGCCTGGCACGAGATTCTGGAATAGGGAGGGTGGGGTAATCCTGAGCGTCGAGAGACTACATGTGGAGCGCGTTGGGCAATTTAGAGGCTGCGGGTCTCCCACTGAAAGCGGAGGGAGTGGCCCATCGTACTGCAGGGTTACACTCTTCAGGTGGACCATAAAATCTAGTCCTAGGAGTATCAGCGCGCAAAGGTGCGGTAACACAAGGAGCCTGAAGTTCTTGTAAACCGTGCCCTGCACCGTCAGTTTGACCATGCAGCTCCCTAGCACGGTGACAGACCGGGACCTTGACGCCATCGAAATTGTCTGCTTGACAGTCCGAATCTGGAGACCGCACCGCTTCACGGTGTCAGAGTGAATGAAGCTCTCCGTGCTCCCACTGTCAAACAAACAATAAATCTGGTGTCCGTTTACCTGTATGTCCATCATGGGCTTGTCGAGTCTGTGAGGCTTGGCCTGGTCCAGGATGATTGACGCCACCGTTGGATCGTGGATGCAACTGCAGGCAGCTGAGATGGTTGATGACGGCCCCTGCTGGTCATTTGCGGTCGGTGCCGACCAAAATGGCTGCCCCCATAGGTCGCACGTGGTCGATGGCGCCAAAAACGGCGGCCCCTGCAGGTCGCAAGTGTCTTTCGACTCCGTCGTTAGGAATGGCGACGCTCTGGAATCGCACATGGTGGAAGACCTCGAAGATGCAGAAGACAAGGAGGCCGGCTCCAGGGAATCACACGCCGCACTGCTATGTTTGGAGGGTGGTTTGGTCCTGCAGACTTTGGAATAATGCCTCTTCTTGCCACAGGCGGAGCACAACACCGCTTTAGCTGGACATCGCTGCCGAGGGTGTTTCACCCCCCCACAGAAGTAACACCGCAGGCCACCTGGAGCTGCTGCCGTCGTCAGGTCCGAGGCTGGAAACGCAGTCGCGCAGTTTTTCGAAACCGCTGAATAAAGTGGAGTCTGCGGCTGCACCTGCCACAATGTCCCCACGCGGTCGTCGGGGTACCTCTCCAGACTTTTGGAGGCCGTTTCTAGAGCGTCAGCTAATTCTACGGTTTTAGTGAGGTCGAGGTTACCTTGCTCCAGCAGCCGAAGGCGAATGTACGACAAGCCGATTCCCGCCACGAACGCATCTCGAACTAGGTCGCTCATATACTGGGCAGCCAACACTGGCTTACAGTTGCAGGCTCTGGCTAGCTGCTGAAGTTCACACAGGTACTGTTCTGTCGTTTCGCCGGGCTGCCGCCGTCGAGTGGCTAGGTGTCGAGCATGGATCTCATTCGGCGGTTTGTTGTATCGCTTTTTGAGAAGCTCGAGGGCCCCTTTGTAGTCTTGGGCCTCACGGATCGCTAAGTATACAGTGTCGCTTACCCTCGCGTGGAGGACCCGCAGTCTGTCGGCGTCGTTTTGAACCGCTGTGGAGGCGTCGAGGTAATCTTGGAAACACTTCAACCAATGGTCGAAAGTGTTCGACGCTCCCGCCGCACGTGGATCCAACGTAAGCCGCTCGGGTTTCAGCATTTGCTCCATGGTTTTCTTTTGGTTTTTTTTGTCAAAACAAAAAAAATTCTTGTTGGCAATAAAATTGATGCGCGATAAATCACACGGGAGGCTGGATGTACCCGGGAAATAAAGGCTTTTATTGCCAACAATAACGGAGCTACTATATACAATATACAATCCCAGACTAAAGGGTCACCAGGCAGAGCAGTGACCTTTATACCTCACCCGGAAGGCGGAGCCAACTGGGGTGTACCATAGGACTAGATTAACAGGTAGAACAGCCCAACCCTAACCCCAACAGTAACATATCTACAGACTCATAGTGCTGGCCAAACCATGGCTCAGCACTCCTGGTGGTAACCAACAATGGTTCACCACAGGGAGCAGTCACCTTTATACCTGGACCAGGGGGGGAGGAGTCCCGGGCAGGGCCAGCAGGGATGTGTCCAGGCATGTCACACACACAGGCAATAAGCTAACAGTGGTTTACCACATTCACCCCCTGCTTCAAAAAAGAGTCCGGCGGGGGTGTGGTGGGTGGAACGAGATTTACAGAGTTACAAATTTACAAATTTAGTCTCTCTGGGGACTTGATCTGCCACTGCGACTGCCGTAGTGCCGGTTGTGGTGCCAGTTCCGGTGGCCGCGGTGTTGGTTCAGGCGCAAGGCTGTAGTCGCTCAAGTCGTCAGTAGTCCCTTCCGACTGTCGGGTGCGTGGTGGCGACTCCTGGGGCTCAGGCGTGCTGTATACAGGGGTTGGGGGTGTGGGGTTGTGGGTCGTAGTGGTCCCTGGGGCACCTGCGGGTGCCAGGTCTCGAATAGAGACCGTGTCCTCCCGCCCATCGAGGTACGCCACATAGGCGTATTGGGAGTTGGCGTGGAGGAGTTGGACCCTTTCAACCAGGGGGTCCGACTTATGGGTCCTCACGTGCTTCCGGAGCAGGACAGGGCTGGGGATGCCAGCCACGACAGTAGTGAGGTCCCCGAGGAGGACTATCTGGGGAAAACAAACATTCTTTCATGAGGAGTAGCATTGCTAGCTGTGCAAAGGAGTGATCTAATCGAATGTAGTGCATCAGGGAGGACCTCTTGCCAGCGGGTGACTGGAAGACCTTTAGATCTCAGACGTAGTAAAACGGCCTTCCAGACTGTCGCGTTCTCCCTCTCTACCTGTCCGTTCCCCCTGGGGTTGTAGCTGGTGGTCCTACTCAAGGCTATGCCTTTGGAGAGCAGGTACTGTCGCAGCTCATCACTCAAAGGAGGATCCCCGGTCGCTATGGATATAGCTAGGGAAACCGAACAGGGTGAAGAGGCTGTGCAGGGCCCTGACGACCGTGGCTGAGGTCATATCCGGGCAGGGAATAGCGAAGGGGAAACGTGAATATTCGTCAATGACGTTGAGGAAGTATATGTTGCGGTCAGAAGAGGGGAGGGGGCCTTTGAAGTCGAGGCTTAGGCGTTCGAAAGGGCGGGTGGCTTTTATGAGGTGTGCTCTGTCTGGCCGATAGAAGTGCGGCTTGCACTCTGCGCAGACCTGGCAGTGTCTGGTTATAGACCTGACTTCCTCAATGGAGTAGGGCAGGTTACGGGCTTTAATGAAGTGAAAAAACCTGGTGTGATCCGGGTGGCAGAGGTCGTTGTGGAGAGTCTGCAATTGGTCTATTTGTGCGCTGGCACATATTCCCCGGGACAGGGCGTCTGGGGGCTCATTGAGCTTCCCGGGTCGGTATAAGATGGCGTAATTGTAGGTGGAAAGCTCGATTCTCCACCTCAATATTTTATCATTTATGATCTTGCCCCGCTGCGTGTTATTAAACATGAATGCAACTGACTGTTGGTCCGTGAGTAGGGTGAATCGTTTACCAGCTAAGTAGTGGCGCCAGTGCCGTACAGCTTCCACTATGGCTTGGGCCTCCTTCTCGACAGAGGAGTGTCGAATTTCAGGGCCTTGGAGGGTTTGTGAGAAGAAGGCCACGGGTCTGCCCGCCTGGTTAAGGGTGGCGGCTAGGGCGAAGTCAGACGCATCACTCTCCACCTGGAACGGGATGGATTCGTCTACAGTGTGCATCGTGGCCTTTGCGATGTCTGCTTTGATGTGGTCGAAGGCCAGGCGGCCTCTGCCGTCAGGGGAAAAGAGGTGGATTTGATGAGCGGACGGGCTTTATCTGCATAATTGGGGACCCACTGGGCGTAATACGAGAAGAAGCCCAGGCATCTCCTCAGTGCTTTGAGGCAGGTGAGGAGGGGGAGTTCCAGGAGGGGACGCATGTGGTCGGAATCGGGATTGATGACCCCGTTTTCCACAACACAACCAAGGATGGCGAGGCGGTGTGTGCGGAATACGCACTTCTCCTTATTATAGGTCAGATTTAGGAGTGTGGCGGCGTGGAGGAATTTGTGGAGGTTGGCGTCGTGGTCCTGCTGATCATGACCGCAGATGGTGACGTTATCCAGGTACGGGAAGGTGGCCCGCAGCCCGTTCTGGTCTACCATTCGGTCCATCTCACGCTGGAAGACCGAGACCCCGTTGGTGACACCGAAGGGGACCCGAAGGAAGTGATAGAGGCGGCCATCCGCCTCGAAGGCAGTATATTGGCAGTCTTCTGGGCTGATAAGGAGCTGGTGGTATGCAGATTTTAAGTCGATGGTGGAGAACACCCGATATTGCGCAACCTGATTAACCATGTCAGATATGCGGGGAAGGGGGTACGCGTCCAGCTGCGTGTATCGGTTAATGGTCTGACTGTAGTCAATGACCATGTGATGTTTCTCCCCAGTCTTAACAACCACTACTTGGGCTCTCCAGGGGCTGGTACTCGCCTCAATGATCCCCTCCCCTCGGAGCCGTTGTACTTCGGACCTGATAAAAGCTCTGTCTCCAGCACTGTACCGTCTGCTCTTGGTGGCGATGGGCTTGCAATTGGGGGTGAGATTTTCAAACAGTGAGGGAGGGCCGACTTTAAGGGCCGAGAGGCTGCAGGTGGTGCGCGGTGGGCGATCTAAGAACTGCTGATTGCAAACGGAGAGCGGGGGAAAAGGCCCATTATACTCCATGGTGACGCTCTTAAGGTGACACAGGAAATCTAGCCCCAGGAGTACGGCAGCGCAGAGTTGTGGCAGCACAAGGAGACTGAAATTTTTGTACACTGTGCCCCGTACAGTCAGGGTCGCCACGCAGTACCTGAGGGCATCCACTGAGTGGGACTTTGAAGCCATGGAGATCGTTTGCTTCACTGGCAGGACTGAAAGGGTGTAGCGACTCACTGTGTTAGGGTGGATAAAGCTCTCCGTACTCCCACAGTCAAATAAACAGTGTGACCGTTTACCTCGATGTCCATCATGGACCTGGCGAATTGGTGAGGCCTGGACTGGTTGAAGCCACCGTTGGATTTTGCGACGCGGCTGATGGCGTCCAAGATGGCGGCCCGCACGGCTCACACGCGGCTGATGGCATCCAAGATGGCGGCCCGCACGGGCCACACGTGGCTGGAGGCATCCAAGATGGCGGCTCGCACGGCTTACACGCGGCTACTGGCGCCCAAGATGGCGACCCCTGTGGGTCACACATGGCGCTACTGGGCTTGGAGGTCGATTTCGCCCTGCATACCTTCACGTAATGGCCCTTCTTTCCACACGCGGAGCAGATCGTATCCTTCGCCGGGCAGCGTTGTCGGGGGTGCTTCCCCAGGCCGCAGATGTAGCACTTTGGGCCTCCAGAGACTGCCGCAGCGGTCTGGTCATTGGTGGGATGTGGCGTAGCGTAGGCCTGCGGCCCTCCCGGGTACAGAGGTGGCGGCGACCGCGGTGTCCATGATGCGCCCCCATGGTCGGGGGTGTAGGCCTCGAGATTCCGGAAGGCCACCTCTAACGAGTCAGCAAGCGCCAGTCTTTTGTAGGTCCAGCCCACCCTGTTCCAGCAGTCGTTGTCGGATATAGTTTGACCTGATACCCATGACATAGGCATCTCTGATTAAGTCCTCAGTGTTTTGGGCGGCTGTTACGGCCTTGCAGTTGCAGGCCCTGCCAAGTGCTCGCAACGCACGCAGGAATAGATCACCCGATTCTCCCGGCTGTTGTCTGCGAGTAGCCAGAAGATGTCTGTTTGTTGTACTGGCCTTTTAAAAGTTCGATTGCATCCTTGTAAGTTTCAGCATCTCTAATCATCAAGAATACTTGATCGCTTACCCGGGCGTGGAGCACGTGTAGCTTGTCGGTTTCGGTCCGGACGACGGAGGAGGAGGTGAGGAAAGTTTCGAAACAGCACAGCCAGTGATCGAAGCTGTTAGAGGCTCCGACAGCTTGAGGGTCCAATTCTAGTTTATCAGGTTTTAGTATCTGCTCCATCCCAAAACTTTTGCTAATAAAATTGATGCACCATCAATCAAGCAAAGACTAGTTTGTATGCTAGAACAAATAGGCTTTTATTAGCAAAAGACTTGGAGCACACCCATGCCGATGAACTGGTCCAGAGACTGAGGCAGGGGGTGGGGAGCAGTCACCTTTATACCTGGACCAGGGGGGGAGGAGTCCCGGGCAGGGCCGGCAGGGACGTGTCCAGGCATGTCACACACACAGGCAATAAGCTAACAGTGGTTTACCACACATTGGAAAGAGCCAGGCACAAACTATTGTTATTTATGGTGTCAGTCACAGATTGCGAGCCTGTAAATTCTGGCCACATAAGCGTTACCTTCCCTACTTTATAGTTCATTCCCTGTAAACATTATAGTATCTGTATATTTTATTTTATAGATAGTATCCATATATCGTATTTTATCACATCAGTCACAATAAGAAATCAACTCATACAAGAATCTTAAAAATGAAATTTGTAATTTGCATTGCAAGTGTTAAGACAAAAAACTTTGTTTGGCAAGCTTATGATTCCATTACGATCATTTCCAAAATAACACAATAGCACATTAAAATAAAGAACTTATTCAAAAAAAATTATTTGCAAAGCGGCCTCGCAGATCTTTTTGTGAACCAAATAATTTCTTACCACCATAAAATTAATCTATAAAGCAATTGTTAATGAACCATGACTTCAGATGCCAGATGAATGGATGCTCCTGGGAGCTTGTACTGTTCAACAGTTGGAGACTTGAGATGAATCAGATTCCAGAGTTTGTGAACAACACTGACAATCAGGGTATTGTGGTGAATATAGTTTGGTGAGCTCCCTGATGACCGTTCATTATCATTTAAATACAGTGCATCATTGCATTTTCAGGGAGTTGTCGGACAGGTTCAGTTCCAAGAACACCCAGAAACATTCTACTCTGGAAACTCTATTTTACACCCATTGTATTCACTGCCAAGAAAGCTTGTGTTACAGCACATCTGATATCTGCACTGAAGTCAACTACTGGGAGGAAGGGAGACCAACTATTGTTGGTAAATTCGCTGTAAACAGATGCCAGAAAACTGAAGTAAAAAGAGAAAATACTGGAATCTCAGCAGGCCAGTGAGGACGTGTGCATGAGACAGAGAAGTTAATGTTTCAGATCTCGACCCACTGTCAGAACTGGACAAATTATAGGTGGACAACATTTAAAGTGTTTAAAATTTGGATAACATTTCAATGTTTAAAGGAGTGCAGAACAGGTTTGCACAAATGGTTTCAGGGATGAGAAACATCAGTCATGAAGATAGATTGGAGAGGTTGGGGCTGTTCTCCTTGAAGAGAAGGAATCTTGGAGGAAGTTTGATAGAGATGCTCAAAATCATGAGGGGGCTGGACAGAGTAGATAGGGAGAAACTGTTCCTGCTCAAAAAAAAAAGATCAAGAACCAGAGGTTACAGATTTAAAGTGATTTGCAAAAGAAGCAAAAGAGATGTGAGAAAAAATTTTTCACACAGCGAATGGTTTGAATCTGGAACGCATTGCCTGGAAATATAGTGAAGGTAGGTTCAATGGAAGCATTCAAAAGAGAATTAGACCAGTGGTTTGAAACTTTTTTTTCAGGTGACCCACTTTAACAAAATGGTTTTCCTACATGACCCCATAATTTTCAGGCTGTTCACCAGAGGTCCTGGTGCTCTGTTCACAGCTAGTATTAATGCTGTTCTGCCTTGTCATGGCCTTGGCGGAGCAGCGAATGTTCCCTCTGGCAGATTCAGATGTGAGATCCTGGCCAGTAGGTTTATCGGTTATTGCTGTCTCTCTTTCTGATGACAAAATGATCCACGGGTGACATAGAAACATAGAAAATAGGTGCAGGAGTAGGCCATTTGGACTTTTGAGCCTGCACCACCATTCAATATGATCATGGCTGATCGTGCACTTTCAGTATCCTACTCCCGCTTTCTCTCCATACCCCTTGATCCCTTTAGCCACAAGGGCCACGTCCAGCTCCCTGTTGGACACATCTAACAAACTAACTGCAACAACTTCTGTGGTAGAGAATTCCACAGGCTCATAACTCTCTGAGTGAAGAAGTTCTTCCTCATCTCAGTCCTGAACGGCTTTTGCCTTATTCTTAGATCTGAGCCCTAATTCTGCACTTCACAAAAGAGGTGGAATGTCTTGTGAAAAGGAAGAGGGAAGCTTATGTAGGGATGAGGAAACAAGGTTCAGATGGCTCGATTGAGGGTTACAAGTTAGCAAGGAATGAGCTGAAAAAGGGGCTTAGGAGAGCTAGGAGGGGACATGAGAAGTCCTTGGCGGGTCGGATCAAGGAAAACCCCAAGGCTTTTTACTCTTATGTGAGGAATAAAAGAATGACCAGGGTGAGGTTAGGGCCGGTCAAGGACAGTAGTGGGAACTTGTGTATGGAGTCAGTAGAGATAGGCGAGGTGATGAATGAATACTTTTCTTCAGTGTTCACCAAGGAGAGGGGCCATGTTTTTGAGGAAGAGAAGGTGTTACAGGCTAATAGGCTGGAGGAAATAGATGTTCGGAGGGAGGATGTCTTGGCAGTTTTGAATAAACTGAAGGTCGATAAGTCCCCTGGGCCTGATGAAATGTATCCTAGGATTCTGTGGGAGGCAAGGGATGAGATTGCAGAGCCTTTGGCGTTGATCTTTGGGTCCTCGCTGTCCACGGGGATGGTGCCAGAAGACTGGAGAATGGCGAATGTTGTTCCTCTGTTTAAGAAAGGGAATAGAAATGACCCTGGTAATTATAGACCGGTTAGTCTTACTTCGGTGGTTGGTAAATTGATGGAAAGGGTCCTTAGGGATGGGATTTACGACCATTTAGAAAGATGCGGATTAATCCGAGATAGTCAGCACGGATTCGTGAAGGGCAAGTCGTGCCTCACAAATTTGATAGAATTTTTGTGAGGAGGTAACTAAGTGTGTTGATGAAGGTAGGGCAGTTGATGTCATATACATGGATTTTAGTAAGGCGTTTGATAAGGTCCCCCATGGTCGGCTTATGATGAAAGTGAGGAGGTGTGGGATAGAGGGAAAGTTGGCCGATTGGATAGGTAACTGGCTGTCTGACCGAAGACAGAGGGTGGTGGTCGATGGAAAATTTTCGGATTGGAGGCAGGTTGCTAGCGGTGTGCCACAGGGATCAGTGCTTGGTCCTCTGCTCTTTGTGATTTTTATTAATGACTTAGAGGAGGGGGCTGAAGGGTGGATCAGTAAATTTGCTGATGACACCAAGATTGGTGGAGTAGTGGATGAGGTGGAGGGCTGTTGTAGGCTGCAAAGAGACATAGATAGGATGCAAAGCTGGGCTGTAAAATGGCAAATGGAGTTTAACCCTGATAAATGTGAGGTGATTCATTTTGGTAGGACAAATTTAAATGTGGATTACAGGGTCAAAGGTAGGGTTCTGAAGACTGTGGAGGTACAGAGAGATCTTGGGGTCCATATCCACAGATCTCTAAAGGTTGTCACTCAAGTGGATAGAGCTGTGAAGAAGGCCTATAGTGTGTTAGCTTTTATTAACAGGGGGTTGGAGTTTAAGAGCCGTGGGGTTATGCTGCAACTGTACAGGACCTTGGTGAGACCACATTTGGAATATTGTGTGCAGTTCTGGTCACCTCACTATAAGAAGGATGTGGAAGCGCTGGAAAGAGTGCAGAGGAGATTTACCAGGATGCTGCCTGGTTTGGAGGGTAGGTCATATGAGGAAAGCTTGAGGGAGCTAGGGCTGTTCTCTCTGGAGCGGAGGAGGCTGAGGGGAGACTTAATAGAGGTGTATAAAATGATGAAGGGGATAGATAGAGTGAACGTTCAAAGACTATTTCCTCGGGTGGATGGAGCTATTACAAGGGGGCATAATTATAGGGTTCGTGGTGCGAGATACAGGACGGATATCAGAGGTAGGTTCTTTACGCAGAGAGTGGTTGGGGTGTGGAATGCACTGCCTGCAGTGATGGTGGAGTCAGACACTTTAGAAACATTTAAGCGGTTATTGGATAGGCACATGGAGCACACCAGGATGATAGGGAGTGGGATAGCTTGATCTTGGTTTCAGATAAAGCTCGGCACAACATCGTGGGCCGAAGGGCCTGTTCTGTGCTGTACTGTTCTATGAAACCTCCCCAACGTTGGGAACATTCTTCCTGCATCTAGCCTCTCCAGTCCCATCAGGATTTTATATGTTTCTATGAGATCCCCTCTCATTCTTCTAAATTCCAGTGACTACAAGCCCAGTCAATCCAGTCTCTCTTCATATGTCAGTCCTGCCATTCCAGCAATCAGTCTGGTGAACCTTCACTGCACTCCCTCAATAGCAAGAATGTCCTTCCTCAGACTAAGAGAGCAAAACTGCACACAAATACTCAAGTTGTGGCCTCACCAGGGCCCTGTATAACTGCAGCAAGACATCCTTACTCCTATACTCAAATCCTCTTGCTATGAAGGCCAGCATGCCACTAGCTTTCCTCACTGCCTACTGTACCTGCATGCCAGCCTTCAGCGACTGTTCCACCATGACACCCAGGTCACGTTGCACTTTCCCTTTTCCTAAACTGCCACCATTCAGATAATAATCTTCCTTCCTATTTTTGCCACCAATTTGGATAAGTTCACATTTATCCACATCATATTACATCTGCCAAGTATTTGCCCCACTCAGCCAGCCTGTCCAAGTCACCCTGCAGCCTCTTAGCATCCTCCTCACAGAACACTGCCGCCCAGCTTAGTGTCATCTGCAAATTTGGAGATATTGCATTCAATTCCTTTGTCCAGATCATTAATGTATATTGTGAATAGCTGAGGTCCCAGCACTGAACCCTGTGGTACCCCACTAGTCACTGCCTGCCCCTCCGAAAAGGATCCGTTCATTCCCACTCTCTGCTTGCTGTCTGCCAACTAGTTCTCTATCCACGTCAATACATTACCCCAATACCATGAGTTTTAATTTTGCTCACTAATCTCTTGTGTGGGACTTTGTCAAAAGCCTTTTCAAAGTCCAGATGCACAACATCCACTGGTTTACCCTCATCCACTCCACTGGTCCCATACTCAAAAAATTCCAGATTTATTAAGCGTGTTTTCCTTTAGTGAATCCATGCTGACTTGGACCAATCCTGTCACCACTTTCCAAATGATCAGTTTTTGCATCCTTAATAACTGACTCCAGCATTTTCACCAACACCGATGTCAGGCTAAGCCTATAATTCCCCGTTTTCTTTCTCCCTCCTTTTTTAAAAAGTGAGGTTACATTAGATAATCCAATCCATTGGAACTTGATTTGGAAAATGATCACTAATGTGTCCACCATTTCTCAGGCCGCTTCCTTGAGTAGTCTGGGATACAGAGCATCGGGCCCTGGGGACTTTATTGGGTTTTAATCCCAGCAATTTCCCCAGTACAATTTCCTGACTAATAAGGATTTCCTTCAGTTCCTCCTTCATGCTAGACCCTCTGTCCCCTCGTATTTCTGGAAGGTTATTTGTATCCTCCTTAGTGAAGACAGATCCAAAGTATTTGTTCAGCTGGTCTGCCATCTCTTTGTTGCCCATTATGAATTCACCTGATTCTAAATGTATGACATTTGTCTTCACCAGTCTTTTTCTTTTCACATATCTATAGAAGCTTTTGCTGTCAGTTTTTATGTTTTCTAAACCCTTTGTCCTCCTCTGCTGGATTTTTAATTTCTCCCAATCCTCAGGTTTGCTTCCTTTTCTGGCCAATTTATAAGCCTCCTCTTTGGCTTTAACACTATCCCTGATTTCCCTTGTTAGCCATGGATGAGCCACCTTCCCTGTTTTGCTCTTATGCCAGACAGGGATTTACAATTGTTGAAGTTCATCCATGTGTTCTTTAAATGTCTGCCATTGCCTATCAACTGTCAACCTCTTAATTATCCTTTGCCAGTTTATCCTTGCTAATGAATATCTGATGACATCAAAGTTAGCTTTCCTCAAGTTCAGGACCCTAGTCTCGGACTTAACTGTATCACTTTCCATCTTAATGAAGAATTCTACCATATTATGGTCACCCTTCCCCAAAGGATCTCGCACCACAGGTTGTTAATTAATCATCTCTCATTACACAATACCCAGTCTAGGATGGCCTGCTCTCTAGTTGGTTCCTTGACATATTGGTCGAGAAAACCATCCCTTATACATTCCAAGAAATCCTCCTCCATCGCATTGCTATCAGTTTGATGAGCCCAATTAATATGCAGATTGAAGTCATCCATAATAACTGCTGTACCCTAACCGCGCGCATCTCCAATTACCTGCTTGATTCCATCCCCAACCTCACTACTACTGTTTGATGGTGTGTACTCAACTCCCACTCATGTCTTTTGTCCCCGCAGCTCCACCCATACAGATACCACATTGTCCAGGCTAATGTCCTTCCTTACTATTGTGTTAATTTCCTCTTTAACTCATCCCCTTTCCTTTCTGTCTATCTTTCCTGAATATTGAATATCCCTGGATGTTGAGTTCCCATCCCTCATCACCTTGGAATCAGGTCTCCGTGATCCCAATTACATCATATCCGTTAGTGACTGTCTGCGCACTTTATTCATCCACTTTATTACAAACGCTACTCACATTGAGACACAGAGCCTTCAGGCTTATTTTTTTGGTATTTATTGCCCTCTTAGAATTATGATGTAATGTGGCTCTTTTTGATTTTTGTCTATGGTTTCTCTGCACTCCACTTTTCCCCTTACCGCTTTTTGTTTCTGTCCCCACTTTACTTCCCTCTGATTTCCTGCATCGGTTCCCATCCCCTGCCACATTAGTTTAAACCCTCCACAACAACATGCAAATGCTCCCCCAGGACATTGGTTCCAGTCCTGCCCAGGTACAGACTGTCTGACTTGTACAGGTACCACCTCCCCGAGAACTGGTTTCAATGTCCCAGAGATTTGAATCCCTCCTGCTTGTACCATCCCTCAAGCCACATATTCATCTTAGCTATCCTGACATTCCTACTCTGCCTAGCACGTGGCACTGGTAGCACTGGTACACATGTAATGACAAGCACATGAAGTTTGTCATTACATGTGTAGCAAAGAAAGAGTGTGAAACAACTGTATAACGGGAAAGAAAATCGGTGCCAATTGCACGTACCGTACAGGGTACGTTGACCTGTTTATTGCCTCATGTGATCACACTGTGTACTCCAGAGAGAATATGTATTCATTTACCCAGAGAAAAAAGTTCAGGGAATCTTTGCAAAATCAATTTTGGCAACTCATTTTTTAAACATCCCGTGAACCACCTGAGGGTTGAAACCACTGGTTTGAAAACCATTGCATTTGATAATTATTTCAATAGAAACAATCTGCATGGTTGTGGGGAAGAGGTAAGAGAAAGGCACTAAGTCCCAATGCTCATCTGGAGAGCCGGTGTAGATATGATGGGCTGAATAGCCTCCTTCTGCACTGTAACAATTCTGTGATTCTGTGAAAATGGATCAGAACAAAAGGAAGGGGGAAAGGAAAAGGCGGTGGACACACACACACATATGGATATGCGCACGTGAGCGCATGCGCTCACAAATTTTCCAGTCTTTCCTGTTGGCAGGATTTTCCAATTCCAGATCCCACCAAAAAAGATAGAGATATCAATGATCTACAAAGTACTTAAATGGAAAACAAGATAGTTTAATTACTGGAATGATATTAACATGTCACAACAGAAGCACTTTGGAGATAGTGACCACAATTCGGTGTCTTTCCTTATTGCAATGAAGAGGGATAGGGCCATACAGCGGGACAAGGGTTATAATTGGGGGAAGGGTAATTATGATGCGATTAGGCAAGAATTAGGGAGCATAAGATGGAAACAGAAACTGTCAGGGAAAGGCACAAATGAAAGGTGGAGCTTGTTCAAGGAACAAATACTGCGTGTCCTTGATAGGTATGTCCCTGTCAGGCAGGGAGGATCAGTTGGGTCGCTTGAGGGTAACAAGGTAGCAAGGAATGAGCTAGGTCAAGGATAGTAGTGGGAACTTGTGCATGGAGTCAGAAGAGATAGGAGAGGCGATGAATGAATACTTTTCTTCAGTGTTCACCAAGGAGAGGGGCCATGTTTTTGAGGATGAGAGTGTGATACGGGCTGGTAGGCTGGAGGAGGTAGATGTTAGCAATTTTGAAACACCTGAGGGTCGATAAGTCCCCTGGGCCAGATGGGATATATCCTAGGATTCTTTGGGAAGCAAGGGATGAGATTGCAGAGCCTTTGGCTTTGATCTTTGGGTCCTCACTGTCCACGGGGATAGTGCCAGAGGACTGGAAAGTGGCGAATGTTGTTCCTCTGTTCAAGAAAGGAAATAGGAATGACCCTGGTAATTATAGGCCGGTTGGTCTTACTTCGGTGGTCAGTAAGTTAATGGAAAAGGCCCTGAGGGATAGGATTTATGACCATTTGGAAAGATGCAGCTTAATCCGGGATAGTCAACATGGATTCGTGAAGGGTAAGTCTTGCCTCACAAATTTGATTGAATTCTTTGAAGAGGTAACTAAGTGTGTAGATGAAGGTAGAGCAGTTGATGTCGTATACATGGATTTTAGTAAGGCGTTTGATAAGGTTCCCCATGGTCGGCTCATGAAGAAAGTAAGGAGGTGTGGGATAGAGGGAAATTTGGCCAATTGGATAAGTAACTGGCTATCTCATAGAAGTCATGATGTGGCTGTTCTGTCTGGAGACAATACACATCTCTTTAACCTGTGTTTAATGTTCCCTCCACCCACATTATCTGTACCTTTAAGACCTGGCTGGCTGTAGAGATTTGCATTCTAATTAGTATTCTGTAACTTGATTTCTGTGTCTCTGTGCACTGTTGGAGAACAGATTTCCACTCCATCTGACGAAGGGGCAGCGCTCCGAAAGCTTATGGTATTTGCTACCAAATAAACCTGTTGGACTTTAACCTGGTGTTGTGAGACTTCTTACTATCTCATAGAAGACAGAGGGTGGTGGTGGATGGAAAATTTTCAGACTGGAGACCAGTTACCAGCGGTGTACCAAAGGGATCAGTGCTGGGTCCTCTGCTATTTGTGATTTTTATCAATGACTTGGAGGAGGGGGCTGAAGGGTGGGTCAGTAAATTTGCTGGTGACACCAAGATTGGTGGAGTAGTGGATGAGGTGGAGGGCTGTTGTAGGCTGCAAAGAGACATTGATAGGATGCAGAGCTGGGCCGAAAATTGGCAGATGGAGTTTAACTCTGATAAGCGCGAGGTGATTCATTTTGGTCGGACAAATTTGAATGCGGATTACAGGGTCAACGGCAGGGTTCTGAGGAATGTGGAGGAACAGAGAGATCTTGGGGTTCATATCCACAGATCTCTGAAGGTTGCCACTCAGGTGGATAGAGCCGTGAAGAAGGCCTATAGTGGTGTTAACGTTTATTAACAGGGGGTTTTAGTTTAAGAGCTGTGGGGTTATGCTGCACTGTACAGGACCTTGGTGAGACCACATTTGGAATATTGTGTGCAGTTCTGGTCACCTCCCTCTAAGAAGGATGCGGAAGCATTGGAGAGAGTGCAAAGGAGATTTACCAGGATGCTGCCTGGTTTAGAGGGTAGGTCTTATGAGGAAAGGTTGAGGGAGCTAGGGCTTTTCTCTTTAGAGCGGAGGAGGATGAGAGGCGACTTAACCAAGGTTTATAAGATGATAAGGGGGATAGATAGAGTGGATGTTCAGAGACTATTTCCTAGGGTGGATATAGCTGTTACTAGGGGGCATAACTATAAGGTTCATGGTGGGAGATATAGGAGGGATGTCCGAGGTAGGTTCTTTACTCAGAGAGTGGTTGGGGTGTGGAATGGACTGCTTGCTGTGATAGTGGAGTCGGACACTTTAGGAACTTTCAAGCGGCTATTGGATCGGCACATGGAGCACACCAGAATGATAGGGAGTGGGATAGCTTGATCTTGGTTTCGGACAAAGCTCAGCACAACATTGAGGGCCGAAGGGCCTATACTGTGCTGTACTGTTCTCTGTAAGACATAATGAGAGAGATTAAAGGCATCTATGTGACACAGAATATATGAATATGTAAAACAGTGGGGTTGAGGCAGGTAAATTAAGCAGGAAAGCTGGTGACGCAGAATGGGTTTTTGCAGACCAAGAGCATGCGAGAAGGAAAAAAACAGAATGAATCCCACATGGTGGAGATGTAGCCCGCTGTCCTTAATATTGTGACAGATTTACTTCCTTTTCAGATATCCCTATCAAAATAATGATAAGCATTCACTGTTATTGATGTGTAAATGGTACAGCAATTTCAGGCAAGGGCCTGGTGAAATGCCAATCTCCTAAAGTTGCTGTTTTAATTGTATTGCTCCACTTCTTCAAAGCAGCATCTTGCTGTCTACCTCACCATTGACATATATTAAATGGTATGCAGTTGCTGCATTTCTATGAGAAATATTATTTAAACCTGATGCAGATATTTAGGGCTAGTAATTAAAAGCAAACACACTTTTTAATGATATCTAGTAATGATTGTCAATCCTCACTAGTATCAAAAAATAATCATTTATGCTTGGAGTCTTTCTCATGAAGTTTTCCATTCACCACATTTGGAGAACTTGCCTTGGAACTCTCTCTAAATGTCGTTCCCACTCAGATGGCTTCAACAAAGATCCATCTCCAGGATCTTCATTCACCTTCATTCTCACCATCAGAGATTGCTCTCCTCTGGATCTCAGTGTCCACTCAAGCTTCACCTTCCAAGCACACTTTCAGATCTTTGGCCATTCCAAGCAAAACACCACTGTTCTAAAAGGCCCGCAGTAAAGAGTCAACATCTTTTGGCATCTCCTTGAAACTTCAGGGGTTCATAGAATCATGGAATCATACAGTGCAGAAGGGGGCCATTCGGCCCATTGAGTCTGCTCCAACCACAATCCCACCCAGGCCCCATCGCCATAACCCCATGCATTTACCACCTTAGTCCCGCTGACACGAAGGGGCAATTTACCACGGCCAATCCACCTAACTTGCACATCTCTGGACTATAGGAGGAAACTGGAGCACCTGGAGGAAACCCAAGCAGACAGGGGGAGAATGTGCAAACTTCACACACACAGTCACCCAAGCCAGGGATTGAACCCAGTCCTCGGTGCTGTGCGGCAGCAGTGCTAACCACTGTGCCACCTCTCTCTGGTTTGGGACCTTCATTTTAATTTCCCTGTCCCTCTCCCTGGGACACCTTAACTCGAATGAAGCTGTGGATTTAAGTCACCTGCTTTTCACGCCATTTGCCTCCTACCCTTCTGTGTAGATGTGCAGGGCCAGTTCCTGAGCTGGAGAATGGGAGGAACAGTGACTGCACATGGGCAGCCAAATCCAGGCTGGCACACGCATGATAGTCCCGAACCATGTCAGAAAAAAATGTGAACTGTGTATGTGTGGCCATTTCCCAGCCAGTGCATGGGCAGAAGGCCCTAAGCTCTGACCTCTGTTTGCTGGTTTAAAAGTAAGATAAATATAAAAAAAGATGGTTAACAAATGAGATTTGGCATATCTGTCAGTCTCAGGCACCAACTTGTCCAGCTTGTTTCTGAATGTGTAAGTTTTGAATGATATGAATCCGCAATCACCACACAAGCTGATAAAGTGATCCAGGACCTTCTGTTATCTTAGGAGAAGAGAGTGAATAGAATGGCTCAATGTAATCTGGAGTTTAGAAGAATGAATGGTGCTGCCACTGAAACATGTAAAATTCTGAGAGGCTTTGAAAAAAGTAAATGCTGAGAAGCTGATTCCTCCGGAAGATTCTTCAACTAGGGACCAAAATCTCAGCAAAAAGGGATTTGCCAGGTAGCACTGAAATGGAAAGAAATTTCTTCACTCTGGAATTCCCTACTCCAAAAGTCAGTAGAATCATAGAAGAATCCCTACAGTATAGAAGGAGGCCATTCAGCCCATTGAGCCTGTACCTACAACAATCCCACCCTATCCCTGCAAGCCCACATATTTATTCTGCTGCTCCCCCCAAAACTGTGTCAATTTAGCATGGCCAATCCACCTCACCCGCACATCTTTGGACTGTGGGAGGAAACACATGCAGACAAGGAGAGAACGTGCAAACTCTACACAGTGACCCAAGCTGGGAATTGAACCTGGGTCCCTGGTGCTGTGAGGCAGCAGTGCTAATCCACTGTGCCACCGTGCCGCCTCCAGATGCTCAGTTATTGAGTATATTCAAGACTGAGATGGATTGAATGTTTGGGAACTAAGGGATAGGGTGGGAAAGTTTATATGGAGCTTCCCAGTGTTAGCAGCAGTTAAGTCATTGTGGGACGAGTGAATCAGGTGGAACACGCTGCAAGTGCGAAAACTGGGAAACACAGTTTTTCATGCGGGAACCAATTTTTACCATTTTTGGTAAGATTTTGCCCATTGATGTCACTAAGTACATGCTTGTTGAAGCAAAAAAGAGGCTGGGGATAGTTTAATTCTCAGGGCTCTTTTAGATGTCATTGACCAACTTCCAACCTGTTCGTGATGAGAAGTCGAAGGGAACCGTTGCCAATCCAGAGACTGTTCGCCAACAGGATCAGTTGCTGGGCCATCCTGCAGGGGTTTCACAATCAGTGACAGGGGTGGTATACTATTGTGGGACCTGGAAGATCATTCTCAGTCCAGTTCATCCCTCTGGCCAGAGGCTAGGAATCCTGTGGCATGTGTTATAATTCAGGTCAGAAACTCCAAAATGTTTTATGAATCCCGTCTAGATCGTAAGTTTTGCACTTTGAATTTGGCTAGAGTGAGAATGAGATATTTCACTTCCATATGATTCAAATGACCCACTAGGGAGCTTTTATCCAACAAAATTTATTTAAGTATACAGTTAACATGTATGGAAAGAAAATTAGCAATAACCTTTACTAATTACAAACAAAAGAAAACAATGATATTGTATAGCCCTTAACAAGTATATAAAGTGTTCCAATCAAACAAACTTCCCTATACAAAGCTCTTGCCACCGGTTTAGCACAGAAAATACAAATGCTTATGTAATGCCGGGACTTAGTTCTTTTATTGAATGCTGCAGCTCTCTTGATGCACACATAGACAAGCTTAGAATCAGAACAGCTTCCCAAAACACCAGGGAGAGAGAGGGAAAGGCACTCGGTACTAACTAGCAACCCTCCAACAGCAGAATTTTCACTCCAGGAAGCCTTGCTTCCAGCTAGCCAGCAGAATTTCCAATACCAAGGACAGAGAGAGAAACACTGCTTTCAATCTGATGTCCACGCCCTTCTAAACTAAAACTGCAGCCAGCAGCCAAATTAAAAGTGAAACCTTGAATTTACTATGAAGAAAAGAAAAATGTCCAAAACCCATGACCTGTCAACCATTCTTCACCCTGACAATGCAAAGTCATAAAAAAATCCCAGACAGTATCTGACGCCCAGAGTAAAAATAAACAAACCCCATTTAAGCCATTGAAGCAGAAATAAAAGACTTCTAGCAGCCAGCCCAGCAACAATGAAAAAAGCCAAAGCTGTTGATAGCTGCAGAGAACATGATTAAGAAAAAAATACATTTCTTAAAGGTACACTAACGTCACACAAGTATATAACCTCCTGACTTGTTCACCATCTACAAGGCACAATTCAGGAGTGTAATGGAATACTCTCCACTGGCCTGGGTGAGCGCAGCTCCAACAATGCTAAAGAAGCTCGACACTATCTAAAACAAACCAACTCACTTGATCGGCACCCAACCCAACAATTTAAACATTCCTACCATTGATGCACAGTGGCAGCAGTGTGTACCATATACAAGATAAACTACAACAATTCATCAAGACTCCTTCAAATCAGCGGCCTCTACCACCAAGAAGGACAAGTAGAGCAAATGCATAGGAACATCAGCGCCTGTAAGTTCCCCTCTAAGCCACTCACCATCAGACTTGGAACTATATTGATGTTCTTTATCTGTTGCCGGGTCAAATCCTGGAACACTCTTCCTAACAGCACTGTAGCGGTATCTATATCAGTTGGGCTGCAATGATTCAAGAAGGTGGCTCACCATTATCCTCTCAAGGGCATATAGGGATGTGACAATAATCCCTATTGCTTGCCAGTAATGTTCACATCCCATGAACAAACAAAAAAGGAAGAAAATTAAACTTACCTTTTTGTCCTCTTCTGATCCTGATTAACTCCTGTGCTGTACTTGCCTAGCCTTAAACTCATGGCGATTTGTTCCCTGACAGGAAGAGTTCAAATCCCCCCTTTAAGTTAATTCTACACATATGCAATTAACCTATGTCTTCGATTCTCCCTTATCTAATTCAAATAGGTTATCCCCTATTCACCCCGTTATTATTTTTAATATCTCAAATTCCCCTGAAGCTTACAGTTTTCTAGAGTAAAGTTTATTATTTACATTTTCTTTCTCTCAAACCTTGTTGCTCTCAACCAGATGCAATTCTGTCCTAAACTCCCACATAGCAACAGGAAGAGAACATTTGAATTTTCTAATTGCTGGGTGAAAGCAATTTTCCTCTTGTGATAATGCAAGCTAAGAGGAAGGTCCAGGTCATGATTATTAATGTTTGGTATTTGTGAAATAATTCTGAATGTTGACAATCATTGGACATTATCTCGAGCATGAAACATATCAGGAATAGTACAAGTTGTTTGATCTAGATCCTGTTCAGTGGAAAACAACTTTTCGCTGTTTAAGTGGAAGCATATTTCCATAGTTTGTATAAGATACTTGAAAATTACCAAAAACCTACTTTGCACCACCATTTGATCAGATGGGATATTAAACTGAGGTTCCATCTTTGTGGAGTTTACACGTTCTCTCTGTGTCTGCATGGGTTTCCTCCCACAATCCAAAGATGTGTTGGTTAGGTTGATTGGCCATGACAAATTGCCCCCTAGTGTCAGGGGTAAATGTGTGGGGTTATGGGGATAGGGCCTGGGTGGGATTGTGGTCGGTGCAGACTCGATGGGCCAAATTGCCTCCTTCTGCACTGTAGTGATTCTATGATTCATCTGTCCTAAAATAAAAGCAAAATGCTGCAGATGCTGGCAATCTGAAACAGAAATGAAAAATGCTGGAAAAACCCAGCATTCTGGGATAATATGTGGAGAGAGAAATATGGTTAACCTTTTGAGCTGAATATAACTTTTCTTCAGAACAGTTTTTCCAATATTTTCTTCCTTCTGCCATCTATCCTCTCAGTTTAGCTTAAATGATCCCATGGCACTATTTTAATTAGATTGGGGGGCAGGCATGGGTTGAGCATGTGGGGGTGGGTAGGTGTGTTGACCTACCCAACATTTATTCTTTAAATAACATAAGTAGTTTATCAGCTCACTTATTGCATTGCAGTTTTCAGCCTTGCTATGCATACATTTGCTACACATTTTCTCATTTAGAGTATGGTAATAACTAAACTTCAAAAGTACTTAATTGGCTGCAAAGTATCTTTTAACATCCAGAGGTTGCAATATAAAATAAATTATTTCTACTTTAGTTTCTTGATTTTTTTTCGCTCTATCAAGTTAACAGAATCCCATCTAGTAAATGGTTTTTGTTGCTTTCACATGAGACTTTTTTTTTAGTTTATTTATTAGTGTCACAAGTAGTGTCATATTAACACTGCAATGAAGTTACTGTGAAAATTCCCTAGTCGCCACTCTCCGGTGCCTGTTCGGGTACACTGAGGGAGAATGTTTGCATGGCCAATGCACCTAACCAGCACGCCTTTCGGATTGAGGGAGGAAACCGGAACACCCGGAGGAAACCCATGGGGAGAACATGCAAACTTCACACTGACAGTGACCCAAGCTGGGAATCGAAACTGGGCCCCTGGCGCTGTGAGGCAGCAGTGCTAACCATTGTGCCACCGTGACACCCCAAGCTGTCCTCCAAACCAATAAGTTTTATTTACTCTCAAATAATAATTAAAATTAATGCATGGAATAGCTTAAAAAAATGCCCTATTTTTGCACACATCATTTTTCAGAGAAGTGGATCTGAGACACTTGTACCTCATCACCTCTCGACCCTAGCTGCATGCATTAGTTCTTCGTATTCAGGTAGGACCATGGCAACATTGTTCTGACACCAAAAATCACTTATGAAGTTTCCTATGTTTTAATATAGGAAAAATAATTATTAAATTTATTGCAGTATATCAGCGAAATAGATGAAGCTTTTTTAGGGGTCTAATTATAATTCTCCCAACAGCACAAATCATCACAGGATCCCTTCTTAGACTCATACTGGCATGGCAGCAAGACTGGCATGGTGGCACAGTGGTTAGCACTGCTGCCTCACAGCGCCAGGGACCCGGGTCCAATTCCTGCCTTGGGTCACCGTCTGTGTGGAGTCTGCATGTTTTCCTCGTGTCTGCGTGGGTTTCCTCCCATAGTCCAAAAGACTGTGCTGGTTAGGTGCATTGGCCATGCTAAAATCGCCCTCAGTGTACCTGAACAGGCGTCGGAGTGTGGCGACTAGGCAAGTAGGTAAGCCTACTTGTGACAATAATTAATAAACTTAAACTTTTACAGCTATTGATTTTCTTTCCTTTAAATCTTCATGCTGTGGGTTACTTCTTCTTTAGCTTCTCACTACAGGCTGCCCACTACCAATAGGTTCCATCCAAAACTGTTGGTTGATTTTATACAGCACACTACTGCTACCAATATTTTCATCTAACTTTGAAATTTCAAGATTTCTACTGCTAGTGATCAAAATTTAAAACTTTCTATTAATATACCAAGCTTTTGCAGATCTTAGTGCAAAAGGCCTCATCCAATTAAAGCTCTGGGCTTTCTGTGGTTTAATAGCCCTTTTAAAGGGGGGGGGGGGGGGCATTTTCCTGAAAGGGTCATATGACCCACTGATCCAATTGGAATCTGAGTTGGAGACTCACTCGGACTGGCCTGGGCTTGTTCCAGCAGTCTAAGTTTTGGGCCTGTGGAGTTAAGACCATTTTCCTTCTTCTGTAATGTGTATAGTAATAAGCTTTGTTAGTTCACTGACCTGAGTTTGAGCCTTACCTAGCTACGCTATACTTTCCATGGCTCTTGATAAATTGTCACTATCCTTGATGCTCTGGGCCTCCCACGACCAATGTGCTAAGTTTTCTCTTACAAATATTTCAGGCTTTCAGTTACAAGTTTTGGTTGGCTCGATTCTAACAGATACTACCTTTCTTGTCTACATTCTTTGCTTATGCACCTTCTTTATTTTCAAAATCTCTTGTGTGGAACAAGTGACAAATGTGCTTTGGAATGTGTTTCACAACTAACTCAGTGTGAAAGGTGAATTGTGCCTGTACCGACAAAATCAATAAACAGAGAAAATGAATTGTTAGCAGTAGAGCATCTGTCACATTTCCTACATAGTATAGCCAGTGGAGATAGGTAAACTGTCATCCAAATAATTTGGATATTCAGCTGTTGAACCTGGAGGGAGAGGGTCAGCTCAGGTATGGAGTGGGAAGATAAACAGTTTGAGAACAATAATCCTGTCATTTCTAGAGGATCTACAAAATCAAAAGTAAAAGCTGTCAGTGGGTGAGTATTGGGCAGGGAGGGATGCCACCACTCTATCATTCTGCACGCACTGTTTAAAATTCAACTGTGCCAGATATAGGGCAACTGTCAGCTGGAGGTTTCTTTGGCAATAATGGTCAAGAGAGTGAGTCCATGGCCAAGAATCTGCTGATTAATATAGAGTTAGCACATAATCTGCTTATAGAAACAAGAGTAAGTCATCCAGTCTCTCAACTCTGCTTTGTCATTTTGACCCCATGACAGATGGTTCTCTTTGATTCCCATTGTTTACATATATGTCTTTCAATGCAATTAGTTTCCAAATGAACATCGCTCTTCCTATCAAGTGTCCAATACTTTCATGCAAGATCCTCTGGATCAGGGTATAATAACCATTTATGTAAAGATTTATTTTGTAAGTTGGCTTCTAACCAGCTTAAATGAATTTTAAGGTAATGACACCTTATTCTGAATTATTCTACTTGAGTAGAGTGTTGTTCCTGAGTTACCTTGCTAATTCTTTTATCCTTCTCATCTCCTGAATGTATCAAGTAAATCTTGCATTGGAATGTGATGGCGCCCTTTAAAAATGGTGCCCTGATCTCAGTGCAGCCGGCTTTGCCGGCGTGTTTAGGCCCCACCCCTCAAAATGATGGTGTGAAACATGGCCCTTTACTGTGAGCTGTTGGCTTTCCGGTGAGCTCAGGCTCTGTCCCCTTCCCCTACTGGCAGGAAACAGATTTTGCATCTTTTCTTTAAACAGAGTGGCATAAGATTAGACTTGTGGTCTCACCGAGAAAATGGATCTGAAACTCTCCCGTTTTCACATTCGTTCGGGACTTAGAATTTTTTTTGTAAGAGCGCCCCCACAGCGTTTGTGGGTGTGCATGACCAGCCTTTTCACTTGTGTTTCAGGTGAATTTTTTCAATGCCTCATCCCCACTAAGCTCCTTTCTTCCTGATGTCATCTTTGTGACATTTTCCAAGGCTAGACTTTCCTTGTAAGACAAGGAACAAAAACTGAACATAATAGTATTGGTAAGACTGCAATGTGTCATGTACACCAAACACAAATGAATTCACAATGTAAGCTAATTTTAATAACGTGATGACTTCAATGGAAAAACAAATTGTGGGAGAGAGGGAGACAGGAGGTTAGAATAAACTAAAACGAAATAAAACACTAGCTTTTCCCCAGCTGCAATACTGGGTAGAATCTCAACTGCGAAAAGAAGGCAAGGTTGAATGTGTCTGGGCGTTAAATCTTTAACAAGTGTTGTTAAGTTGAGGTCACAACATTATCCCACCCACTTCCCGATTTTATCATGGTGGGTTGGTAGACAGGCAGGGAAACCACCTCACCAACACCCCCTCCCCTCCCGCCTCCCCTCTCCGTCCCCCCTGCTGCCCCCCCCCCCCCCCCACAATGGAGCTGTTAAGTGACAGTAAAGGGCAAATAGGTAATTAACTGGAGTTTTAACCAACTTTTCTGAATTTAGTAGCCAGTGCACATATTACCCACTAAGATAAAAGTAAAATACTGCAGATGCTCTGATATAAGGTCATCTAGACTCAAAACGTTGGCTCTATTCTCTCCCCACAGATGCTGTCAGACCTGCTGAGATTCTCCAGCATTTTCTGTTTTTGTGGTATGTATTTCCCAAGCTGTCTGCAACTCGCCAAGGTCAACCAGGTGAGAGCACCGCGGAGAGTGTAACTTCTCTAGCGTAACTGACAGGCTGGGAAAGGTTCGAACATTGAAATGGAAGAACTTTGGCTCTGCCTAGTTTAGCCCTCACAGCATGTCTTCTGACAGTGCGCTTACACTGCCTGACAGGAGATATCCAACCTTGTTGAAAGACAGTTTGCCCGCCTTGCACTTCATTCACTTTGATCTGCACTTATTCCCTGCTGTCAGCCTTCACTGCAACCTAGGAGCAAATTATGCAGCTCCACTTTGAATCTCTGATGAAGAACAAGATGAGCAGCAGCACCAACATAAACAGCAGCGGGAGTGACACCAGTAACAACACCAACCACATGCTGCTCCATAGCACACAGGGTATGAATACAGACAACCAGCTTGAGGGAGGCAAGAGACAGAGCTCTCTCAATATCTGTGAGTATCAGTGCTTCACAAGGATCCGATCGTCTTGGCAGCTCATTGCTGATATATTTCTGGAGTAAGGTCTCCTTCCCAGTGGAGCAGATGAGCACATTGCCAGCAGCTGTCAAGGTGGCTTTGACTGGAAAGTAACACCCTCCCTCCCCCACACCCGCTAACTTCTTTCTCTTGCTGGTGTTGTGCACTTTATTCTCCTGCAAAAGGAGATGGGTTCCTTTCCTTTATTCATTCATAAGATGTGGACGTCACTGCCAAGGCCAGCATTTGATACCCATCCCTAATTGTAGTCTCGCTGGGTCATTTCAGAGGCAGTTAAGAGTCAACCACCCTACTGTGGGTCTGGAGTCACATAGGTCAGGCCAGGTAAGAATGGCAGATTTCCCTCCCTCAAGGGCATCAGTGAACATAATATATTTCTTCAATAACATAATACTTGCGTTACCGTGACCAGCTTTTTAATTCTAGACTTATGAATTGAATTTAAATTCCAGCAGCTGCCAAGGTGGGATTTAAACCAATGTCCTCAGAAATTTAGCCTGAGCCTCTAGAAATACTAGTCCAGTGACATTACCACAGCATCACAATCTCCCCCTGTGGAAAGGAGGGGAGGAAAGCATATTTGGAAGTCAACTCACGTGATTGTGTAAGAGCACCAAAATGGCTCAGTGTTCGCTGTTCAGATGTGAGGAAGTGCCTGCAGAGAGAGGAGTGAGTGGAGTTGCAAGGTGTGTTGCTCTGAGGAGTGCTATGCAAGAGAATGCTGGGCAGGTCAGAGTGCAAAGTTTGGCACCCGTCTTCCTGAGGTGTTTGCATGTCTTGCTGCGCTGTATCCAGATTGTAGGGACCACCTTCCTGCTGTTGACTTCCTTGGCACCTTCCACCCAATTGCTTGGTGGAGAGGTTCTCCTCTTTCTCCTGTCCTTGGGAAGGATTACCTCACTGCAAACCCTCAGCAGGATGATAAGAGTGAGACAGTCAGGGAGCAGCCTCCAATATCTCCTCTCCATTCTGGTGGTAGCTACTGCCTCAATCCATGCTATTAGTTCTAATCCGGGCTGGAGTCCCTTTGGTAAAACCAGGGTGTCATTGGATCCTCCCTCCCTCCCTGATTGATTAGGAAACCTGGAAGCTGGATGCTAATACCGTGGCTCAGTTAAAGAGGCACCACTCTCAAGGATATGGTTCGTTTCTTTCAGCAGGTTTGTGCCAGGCAAGTCTTGGTGATTGGGGAATATGCCATATTCCAGCAGCAGCGCCTTAGCAACAGGGACAGTCATTTCCATCAGATACCTGTGCATAGGCCATGGAGCAGCCTTTAATGAATTCCCTCTCCCTCCAAGGAATCCATTAAGAAACCCCAAGGGTTTACCTGGCAGATTTCCCATGTGGCAGCAGGACCCCCATGCTGGCGGGGACAGGAAATAACCTTTAATTGGTCACTTAAATGTCTCACTTGGTCACCTGGTGGGCAACCATGCCACTGAGTTTCCCGCTGTTGGTGTTATGCCAGGGCAGTGCGAGAATGTTGGGCTCCCCTCACAATGCCTTCCCCCACCATATTAACAGCTCCCCTGCCTCCTAACCCAGCATCATGGGGCTGGTAAAATCCAACCATGGATAGACTGGAGAAGTGAGGGTTGATCTCCTTAAAGCAAAGAAGGAAATGAGGACATTTGTTTTTCATCACCTGATCAGGTGATGAAGGGACAGTGCTCCGAAAGCTTGTGTGGCTTGTGCTACCAAATAAACCTGTTGGACTTTAACCTGGTGTTGTGAAACTTCTTACTGTGCTTACCCCAGTCCAACGCTGGCATCTTCACATCATAGCATCTGTAAGGAGAGAAAAGAACTGACGTTTCGAGCTCAGATCATCCGTTGTCAAAGCTGAACGAACCTGATTGATCTTTGAAGCAGCCAGTTGTCAAAATGGCCAATGATTTTAAGTGAAATGGCAACTTGCTAACACTAATTCTACTCTTATCATAAAACAAATCAAGATAAAAGTATTACTCCAAACATTTTGTAGGTAGTTGAGGCTGAAAGCAAGGGGCAATGGGAATAGGGCTGCGTATGCTGACTGTGGAGGTGCAAGGTTTTCCCACCTTGGAATTGTGGCCTAGTCTCAAGTGTATTATTACAAATGCCAGACTGAAGGTGGCAGAATGGGTGAATGTTGTTTCCAACTGAAGGATAGAAGGGCAAAAGAGATGAACGTTTTCTGAAGGCAGGAAAATCGTCAGGGTCAGATTGCCTGCTTTCAACATATGTTGAATTACCAAGTGTTAATCCTGACTTTATGCTGCCTCACTGAGGATCAAGGAAAGCACTTAGACAACCTGTTAGCTTATTGACAAAAGTATATGTGTGCCCATTGCTGCTGCAAAGAAATATGGCAGTGTTTCTGCTTTGGGTGCAGTAGGTAATCTGTTTGCCAGTTGTGCTCAATCCAGTGTTAATTTTCAGAACTGAACTTTATTGCTTAAGTCTCTGCTCAAACTATTTGCATACCTTCCATGAACCAGAGGTAATCAGGCAGGATTTTAGAATGTTTTACTTGCAATATAAAATATTTCTTAAAATATTCAAGAACCATAACTTGGTGTAGTTTTATTGATGCAAGTTGGTGTAAAGGTTGTTTGGTGTTTCACGGAGAGCTCTGGAAACTTGTGTGGTTAAGCATAAACCATTTATTTTAACCCATAACAATGCACATATCCAAGGTAGTCACGCATGGATGTCATCTTCATGCCGACTCCTTCCAGACTCTACAGACAGTCTATCAGGTGACTTTTTAAATTATTATGTGAGTGGTACTGTTCTTCAGTCCCACAATAACTCTTACTCTGCCAAACACCCTTATCCGACACAATTGAAATTAGGAATATTAAAAATGTTTATTTTTTGTGATAAGTGCCTGATCCTCCAACTGTGAGTAACCCAACTTTAATTTTGATTTTATTTGTTTATGAGATGCAAGCATCTCTGGCAAGGCCAACATTTGTTGCCTATCCCTAACTACCATTAAGAAGGCAAGTAATTAACTGAAAATTAAGTGAAAAAATGCTATTACGAATTTGATTGTTAAATAGTAAATTTCTTCGCAAATTAAATATATTCAGATTTTTAAAAGCTTTTTAATATGTGCCTGTAAGTTTCCATGTTGTAAAAAAATGCAGCTTAATTTTAAGAGCATCTTCAAAGGCCCACAAGCAAATACAGTTGGCAGAATCTCTGTACTGATGAATTTAAACTGTGAGTATGGTCAGTTTTGTGGGCAGGGCCATCTTCTTTAACAATGCTTTTTTTAAAATCAGTGAAAAAGCTCGTCCAAAATTCTGCCGCAACGAATAAGTTAAAGTTAATTTATTAGTCACAAGTAAGGCTTACACTAACGCTGCAATGAAGTTACTGTGAAATTCCCCGAGTTGCCACACTCCAGCACTTGTTCGGGTCAATGCACCTAACCAGCACGTCTTTCAGACTGTGGTAGGAAACTGGAGCACACAGAGGAAACCCATGCAGACATGGGGAGAATGTGCAAACTCCACGTAGACTGTATCCCAAACCGGGAATCGAACCCGGTCCCTGGCACTGTGAGGCAGCAGTGCTAACCACTGTGCCGAATGTAATTTGTGCCTGAAATTGCTCTATTATTTGTGTTGTGTTGTCTGATATTGCGACAATTGTGCTGAAAAAAACAATGCAATCTAAAACAAACTCTGGGCTTAGGTATTTATTGTCACACACTGTTTTTTCAAGATTGGATTGCTAATCATGCTGGCAGCATAAGCATGCTGCATGCTCATGGACTCACACAAAGGGCATCTAGGATGTTCATTTGTGCGCTCCTGTCTCTGTTCTTCTGATTTCCAATATTTGTCTCTGCTAGAAGGAAAACTGGTATATGACAAGTGAAAGCCAAGTGGAGGAATCACTCCTCCCATCCATTGACTCACTTTAAGGAAAATTCCCTCCTAGTTCTTGGGTCAGAAACCATTGTAGGTGAGGGATTGGCCTATGATCTTTTTTCAAGTTCAGTGCTGGTACTATTATGTACTTATTGCTGTGGGTATAAGAGATGTATCCCAGGCTGCTATGGGACGGAAGGGAGGAGATTGCAGGGGTCCTGGTGGAGATATTTAAATCTTTGCTGCCCACAGCTGAAGCGCCAGGTGACTGGAGGATAGCTAATGTGGTATCTTTATTTAAGAGGGTAGCAGGGATAAACCAGGTTATTACGAGCCAGTTAGTCTGTCAGTGGTAGGGAAATTATTGGAAAAAATTCTGATGGACTCTTGGAAAGGCAGGGATTGATCAGGGATAGTCAGCATGGATTTGTTGGAGGGAGATCCTGTCCAACCAATTTAATTGAGTTTTTTGAAAAAGTAATGAAATATATTGATGAGTTGATGTGGTTTACATGGATTTCAGTAAAGCCTTTAATAAGTTCGCATGTGGAAGATTGGTAAAAAGGTTAGAGTCCATGGGATTCAAGCAAGTTGACAAATTGGATCCAAAATTGACTTGTTAATCGGAGGCAAAAGATGTTGGTGGAGGGTTGCTTTTGTGATTGGAAGCCTGTGACCAGCAGTGTATCACAAGAATTGATGCTGGGACCCTTGTTGTTTTTGTATACATTAATGACTTGGGTGTGAATGTAGAGGTATAATTCATGAGTTTGCAGATGACACAATAATTGGTGGTGTTGTTGACAGTGAGGAAGATAGTCTTAGGCTACAGGTTTATATTGATCAGCTGGTAAGCTGGCAGAGCAATGGCAGATGGAATTTAATCCTAATAAGTGTGAGGTGATGCATTTTAGGACATCTAATAAGGGTAGGATATATACAATGAATAGTAGGTCCCGAGGGAGTATTGCAGGAAAAAGGGACCTTGGTGTACAAGTCCATAGATCCCTGAAAGTGGCAGCACAGGTAGATAAGGTAGTGAAGAAGCCGCACGGAATGCTTGCCTTCATTAGCTGCGGCATAGAATAGAGGAGCAGGGAGGTCATGTTACAAATTTGTAAAACATTGGTTAGGCCACAGATGGAATGCGTGTGCAGTTTGGTCACCACATCATTGGAAGGACATGATTACCACTGGAGAGGATGTTGCCTGGGATGCCTCAAACGTCTAAAGCCATGAGTCACATTTTGGACATCTCAGTAGTGATAATTGGATTTGTAAGTGCGGCTGATTCAGTGAACCATAGATGTGCAAACTACAAATCATCCTGTTCCCTCCACTCTTCCCCAATACACTCTGGTGAAAATAGTGGGTGGGCCTTCGGGAATTAATGCTCAAAGCCGCTTTGGCTGAAGCACAAAGCCCATCTGACATTGTGAAAATTCAGGCCTAATATCCATCCACAGTTGGCACAGCGGCTCCAGTCGTTGTTTACAGGTGTGAATTTCTTGCACATTCTTCACAGTAAAACAATATGTCCAACTCCTCTTTGATCTGTAACAACCAAGCCACTCAGGTTTGTGCAAAATTCAGATTGATCACATGGTCCTCTTCATTCCCCCACTTTATTTTAAATTAAAGAGAGTCTCAAAAAATAATGATCAAACAAAGTTCATTACAACCCACATATCATCCTTCTCAAGAGAGTACAAAAATATCATATGCTATTGTGTGTCACCCTGTGACTTAGTCAGTAATACACTTGCCTCTGAATCATGGGCCTGAATTTTCAAGATGGCAGGAGCACATCCTCAGCAGCTCTGAAGCTATATCATGCTCCATGAGTGCTGATTGCATGAGGCAGGACTTCTGATCTCACTTGGGAGGAAATCTCATCTTAGAGAGTTACCTGCCAATCAGGTTGGCTGGCGGTTGTCTAGTTCCTCCAGGCACAGCGCTGCAGTGGCTGGAAAAGGCACTGCAGGGAGCTGCCTGGAATGAAATCCCAGGGTCCCAGGGAGGGGAGGGTGTGAAACATCTGGTGGATTTTGAATTTGTTGATTGGGGTCTCGGAGGATAGCCAGGGGGTGTCGGGGGGGGGGGGGGGGGTGGGCATGGGGTGGGGGGGGCGGGGAGGAGAGGAAGATCTGGAGGTCACTGTCACAGAGCCTTAAGGGAGGGTGCCCCAGTCAGAAGACGCCTTCTGATGGAGGTGCCCCCAACAAACTTCCTACCCGAAATTGAACTTTTCTTTTGCTGGCCTTCTCCCCCCACTCCCCTCTTAAAATCTCAAAGAACAAAGAACAATACTGCACAGGAACAGGCCCTTTGGCCCTCCAAGCCTGCACTGATCATGTGTTCCTAACTAGACCATCGGTTTGTATCCCTCTATTCCCAGTCTGTTCATGTGGCTATCTAGATAAGTCTTAAATGATCCCAGCGTGTCCGCCTCAATCACCTTGCTTGGCAGTGCATTCCAGGCCCCCACCACCCTCTGTGTAAAATACATCCCCCGCATATCTGTATTGAACCTTGCCGCCCTTACCATGAACTTGTGACCCCTTGTGTTTGTCATTTCTGACCTGGGAAAAAGCTTCCAACTGTTCACCCTATCTATGCCCTTCATAATTTTATAAACTTCTATTAGGTCGCCCCTCAACCTCTGTCTTTCCAGGGAGAACAACCCTAGTTTACTCAATCTCACCTCATAGCTAATACCCTCCAGACCAGGCAACATCCTGGTAAACCTTTTCTGTACTCTCTCCAAAGCCTCCACGTCCTTCTGGTAGTGTGGTGACCAGAACTGGACGCAGTATTCCAAATGTGGCCGAATCAACGTTCTATATAACTGCAACATCATATGCCAACTTTTATACTCTATGCCCCGTCCAATAAAGGCAAGCATGCCATATGCCTTCTTCACCACCTTTTCCACCTGTGCTGCCACCTTTAAGGATCTGTGGACTTGTACACCCAGATCCCTCTGTGTGTCTATACTCCTGATGGTTCTGCCATTTATTGGATAGCTCCCCCCTGCATTAGATCTACCAAAATGCATCACTTCGCATTTATCTGGATTAAATTCCATCTGCCATTTCTCCGCCCAATTTTCCAGCCTATCTATATATCCTGCTGTATTCTCTGACAATGTTCATCACTATCTGCAACTCCAGCAATCTTTGTGTCATCAGCCTGTTAGCCTAAAAATTGAGGCTGGGTAGGAAAAGGTTCTTGCGGCACAAGTGGGCTTCCTGGTGAGGCCCTGTCCACTCCTCTAAGTTGGTGCAGGCAGCAATCCAGATGGAATTCCATCCATGCAACTTCATGTTCCCCCTTCCACTTGCTCTGGTGGTGGGGGTGGGTGGTGGGGCCAAGTGTGGGGGTTGGGGGGGTGGATTTAGTAGTTAGCACTGCTGCCTCACAGCGCCAAGGATGTGGGTTCGATTCCGGGCTTGGGTCACTGTGTGGAGTTTGCACATTCTCCCCATGACTGCGTGGGTTTCCTGCGAGTGGTCCGGTTTCCTCCCACAATCTAAAGATGTAGAATCATAGAATCCTACAGTGCAGAAAGAGGCCATTCGGCCCATCGAGTCTGCACCAGCCACAATCCCACCCAGACCCTACCCCCATATCGCCTACATATTTACCCACTAATCCCTTTAATTTATGCATCCCGGGACACTAGGGGGCAATTTAGAATGGCCAATCAACCTAACCCGCACGTCTTTCAGACTGTGGGAGGAAACCGGAGCACCCGGAGGAAACCCACGCAGACACGGGGAGAATGTGCAAACTCCATACAGGCAGTGACCCGAGCCGGGAATCGAACCCAGGTCCCTGGAGCTGTGCAGCAGCAGTGCTAACCACTGTGCTACCGTGTGCGGGTTAGGTGGATTGGTCATATGTGGGTTATGGGGATAGGGTGGGGTAGAGGGCCTGGGTGAGATACTCAGTCAGAGGGTCGGTACAGACTCAATGTGCTGCATGGCCTTCTTCTGCACTGTAGGGATTCTTTGGTTATATGATGATAAAGCACCACTATCAAAGCTGGCACTCCTGTGCAGTGTGGAGGTTGCTGCACTGTGGGACTGTGCTGTCTTCTAGATGACATGTTAAACCATCCGCCTGCTTGGTGTGGATGTATTTTGAAGGAGAGCCAGGGCGTTATCCCTGGTGCCCAGGCCAATGTTTATCCTTCAGTCAACATCACAAAAAGACAGATTATCTGGCCATAATCAGATTGCAGTTGGCTGGGCACAAATTAACTGCTGCGTTTCCTAAATTACAACAGTGACTACTCTTCAAAACACACTTTGTTTGGCTGTAAAGTGCTTTGAAACATCCGGTGGTCATCAAAAGCCCAAATAATGACAAGTTTTTCTTTTACATAAATACATATAATTAGAGTCCACACTATTATTTTTGTTAGAAAGTATTGAGCACAGGGATGTAATTCATAATTGATTCAAGCATGCAAATTATAGAGCTACAACTGAATGAATCCTGAGAATTACAAAGCATGCTGACCATCAGTTGATGATGCTTCTCAGAAGTATGTGGTGTACAGTTCAGAAATGAAGTGTCATTTATTTATTATGAAGAGAAAGACTTGCATTTAGATAACACTTTCCAGAACATCAAGATTTTGCGAAGATTCCTATAGTCGGTGAAATACTTCACAAGTGCAGTCAACGTCGTAATTTGGAAAGCACAGTAGCCAAGTCATGTACAGCAAGGTCCCACAAACTGCATATTATGGGGACTATATTTTAAAGTTTATTTATTAGTGTCACAAGTAGGTTCACATTAACATTGCAGTGAAGTTACTGTGAAAATCCCCCATTCGCCACACTCTGGCGCCTGTTTGGGTACACTGAGGGAGAATTTAGCATGGCCAATGCACCTAACCAGCACCATTTGGACTGTGGGAGGAAACCGGAGCACCCAAAGGAATTCCCGCAGACACAGGGAGAACGTGCAGACTCCGTGCAGACAATGACCCAAGCCAGGAATCGAATCTCGGTTCCTGGCACTGTGAGGCAGCAGTGCTAACCATTGCACTACCGTGCCGCCCACAGATGATCAATTTTAGTGATGCGTGCTGAGGGATATGGTTCAGAAGAACTCACCCCTGCCATTCTTTGGAATAGTACCCTGGAATCTTTTCTGTCCACCTGAGAGAGCAGGTGAGGCCTTGGTTTAACTCCTTATCTGAAAGGCAGCATCTCAACAGTGTAGCCTGGGTAGGAGTGCTGCCTGAATTATGTGCTCAAATTACAGGATTGGGACCTGAACCACCATAAATTCACAAGCTTCTGACTCAGAGGCAAGGCTGATTGCCATGAGAAAATAAAATCCAACAGAAAACAAGCAATCTTACACATTGGGCAGGATTTTCCAGCCGCGCTTGCCCCAAAAGTGGAAAACCCACCTTCGGTCAACGTGCCTTTACATGATCCCTCCCCCTCCCCCCCCCCCCCCGCTATGATTCCCATGGTGGGCAGGATGGGAAATTTTCTCTGATTAACTCAGACATTAAAGGACATCCAAAGATGTGCAGGTTAGGTTGATTGGCCAGGTTAAAAATTGCCCCTTAGAGTCCTGGGATGCATAGGTTAGAGGGATTAGCGGGTAAAATATGTGGGGGTAGGGCCTGGGTGGGATTGTGGTCGGTGCAGACTCGATGGGCCGAATGGCCTCCTTCTGCACTGTAGGGATTCTATGATTCTATGACACTGTTTCAGGAAATTCTCAATAAAATAGCTGCCTGGCACAATTACATCACAAAGTAACAAATAAAAGGAATATGGTCAACATCTTGTGCATGAGACTAATACCGAGAAAATGTAGTTAATATAATAGCAGAGTTAACTGGTAGATTTTAGAATTTCAAGCTCTGGGCACTGTTCTTCACACAGCAAGCGACAGCAAAGATTCGGGGACAGAGGTCAGAGGGCCCTTGCTGGAGTCTGGTGAAGGTTTTCACTGTGCTGCAATGAAGTCATTGCCAGTGAGTAAATTTAGAAAGAGGGAAAGTGAAGAACGTAGCAGATTGTTGGAGAATACTAAAGAGGTTCCAGCCTTTAACAAAGGCAGTTGTGCCGTGGTGACAGTGCTGAAGAGGTGAGAGGTCACCTTTGCATTGGAAAGCTTTGAAGATTCTTGAAAGCACCTACAGCTGCAATAAAACCCACAGATTCCTTTCGAGCAGAGCCCAACAATTATTATTTTCACATCGGCTTCATTGACATTTCAGCAAAATATAATGCACCATATAATAGAGGGAGACATGCTTAAAGTACTCAGACAGAAAAGCAGATGTCATTTGAACCAAGAAAAAGTATTTCCAAAGTTGTCATTTTTTCCCCCCCATTCAGTTAAGGTGCCAAGTTCAGAGAATTTTCTTCACGATGCGGCTGTCTGCATTCAGCCGTTTTGTCTTCCTGGTAGTCTGTTAAATAGCTCTGAGGTGGCATAGCTTTTTGAATGATGAATACTTGCTTCCATTTCATTATTTGTTACATATTTCCTTGACAGATTTGTGAAAGAGAAATCAATCAGCCACATCAGTTTGATTGAAGCCACTGTTTACCTGGGCAATGGCGATAGATTTCTTGAAGTGGAGCGTGGCGGCACCCAGATGGGTCAGCGAGGGCTGGACAGGGGCTCACATCTTCAGTCTCGGGGCTGCGTCTCTCCAAGGCTCTGTGAAAACAAGCTGAAAGGCTCGCTTTTCAGAGGTGCCAAATTCCAAAGGTAAACACAGTGTGGGGAAGGGGCAGAGGTCAGGAATATTTTCCAACTTACATCTTCCCCCAAAGGACAAATGCTGACAGTTTCTGCCAGAATGTTGACTTGGACACTGGGGAGGTGTGAAAGTATTTGCCACTTTGGAGGCTGTGACATCCAATTAATAAGTGTCAGAGCCCCTCCCTCCCCATTGAGGCAGCGGGTCCAAGAATCACAGTGTTTCTGTGCGATTGTTTAACTCGGCAAAAGCCATTTTGCTTGTCAGCACTAAATACACTCACACAGATTTATGGCTATTCTAATCCCTATTATTATAATGTGTGGTAGATTTCAATATTTTAGTAGGCTCCCCAGACTCCACCTGGAAGCCTACCAGGGCCAGGTACAGCAGTGTGACATGGGGCCTCTGAGGCGTCAGTCAAACTGCTGAAGAAATATGTAGATTTTTAAAGTTTGTGAAAAGGCTTGTGCGATTGATTGCACTGTGGTTACAAACAGTTGCATCTGGCAGTGAGTTTTACTCAAAGCATTAATGAAAGGAGGGCCCATGAAAGGAGATGACATGGAATAACAACTCCATAAACAAGAGCTGCACGCAGGAGAGTAGACAGGCAACATTTCCATGAAACGGAATTCATTCCAAAGGCATTGAATAAAGTGATAAAAAGAAAGTGATCAGTATCGTAACATCCCTTATATTATTTTTATAACGTGGGTATGAGTTGCAGCATTCTTACCTGCGAGCCAGAGGCACATGGGTTCAGGTTCCACTCCCGAAGCCTGAGAACAAAATCTGGACTGGCATGCCGGCCCACTGACATATTAAACCCAGGTTCAATCTGGCCTCTCAAGTGCAGGCAAAAGATCTCCTGCCACTTTTCAAAGAAGAGCAAAGGATTTCTCCCAGGTACCTCTCAGCCAGCATTACTAAAACAGATATCTGTCCTTTATCATACTATCATTTGTGGGAGCTTGCCATGTGCAAATGTCTGCATTTTCCTACATCACAACAGTGACGGCTCTTCACCGGACATGTTACACAGATGCAAGTTTGCATTCCCATTAAAATAACCACTGAAGGGTACCTTTTCCACTCACAGTGCTGGGACTGTGCTTTAACTTTGTGAAAACATAAAATAGGAACAGCTAACTGGGCTAGATTTTCTGGGGTTGGCCTGGTTATATATTTAATGTAACTCTCAACCCTTATTAAGCATGGTACCAGGAACTCAGCCTCAAATGTTATGATGATAGGAAGTCCAGCACCCTTGTTGTGGTGTATTACGTGTCACTCAGGGAGTCTGAGTTGCTACGCTAACATGCAGTTTTATATGCATTTTGTGCCGATGGCTGAGATCTCCAAACTTCTTGCATCACATGGCTGACCAGGAATCTCTCCCACTCTTACCACCTGCCATCGGCTTGTATTGGAAGGGTTTGCAGGTTGATACAATCTGTTTGGTCATATTATGAATGCACCTTCCTTGACCATCAAGTTCAGGGGTAGAACTTGAACCCAGAGCCTTTGGCTCAGAGGCAGGGACGCTACTGACTGTGCCTTGAACTATGCAGCATCCTTAAAATACAACAGATATTATTTAAAGGGATTATTGACACGTAAAAGGAGATAGGCACTGGGAACGACTAAAATAATGCTGGTAAATAATAGTGATAGCAAAAAGAATGAACTGTTATGGCTCTCTGGATGACAGTAGTAATAAAATAAACTCAAAGACAGGTGACAGAAATGCAACAATCTCTCCCTTATCCCCCATTTGATTGATGAAGAATCACAGGTGCTACTACCAGAGCACAGCATGCACTCAGTGTAATGAAACCTCATTCCTCTTACCTGGTATTGTTAAAATACTAGGTTGCCAAATTCCTGTGGTAGAGAAGATGCACTTCCAAGTATCATCTGCAGGGGACAATCAATTTACAATGAAACTTAGATCTACTCGGTCCCCATCCCATTTACTGCATCAGTGTTTCCAATGGGGTTGGAAGAGAGGAGCGGTCGTATCCACTCATAAATGAGAGGATTTTTTCACTCTAGGGCATCATTCTCAGGGGACAGCAGGGCACCACTGACAGGATATCGCATCCAAGATCAGCATTGTGTACAATGTCCACTAGAACAGGAGTAAAAGTAGACGAGGGTGGAAAATCTTTTAAAAAGCTGTCAACAGCGCCAACTGCAAGTTAAATAACCCAAATATGCTTGTCAATCTTTCGCACATGTACTCCTGGCCCAGCCAAGCCTTCAGGCAACACTTTCATCGTTTACTATGCACTTGAAGACTACGACAGGTCACACATTCAAGCTGTAATTTATAATGGAAGGCCTGAGCACAGCAATATTTAAAAGAAAAAGAATTTTGCAGCAAATTGTTGTAACGCAATCTGCATGATGTGTGGTCAGTTAGAGACATCACATTGCTCTTTTTAACCACTTCCATCGGATTTGAATTCTCAATTAAAGCAAGAGGAACATCTCTAGGAATCAAAAATCTTGCAGGAAAAATAATCAATCTATTGGAAACAAAATTGGCCCCATATATTCAGTGAACACATAGATGGCACTCCGCACCTCCATTGAAAATGTTGTTGCAGTCGAAATGAAATTGGAAGCTGGCAGCTTTGAGCTCCATCTCAAATTCTTGTTCCTCTCCAGATTGTCCACTTAAACTGCACGTTCCCCACCAGTGCGATTTGGCCTCCCAGTATTTGAACAAGGCTGGGTGGGGAGAATAAAGTTGATTGCACTGAGGCCAATCCAGGGTTTTGGTTGCAGAGAAAGATGGTTCTGGATTTTGGCAGAACTGAAATTGTGAGCTTGGCAATTTTGTGCTGAGGATGGTAGAATATTGCATTTGAAGAGGGGACACTTTGTTGTGTTATTACCGCAGGGGAAACCTGGAAGTGTGTAAAACTGTGGAGGGAAATGTCTCAGCTCCAGGAACACTGGATTGTGATTTTCTAAAGGGCCCCCACAAACAAATGGCCAGAGTTTTATTGCCCCGCCCACCCGAGAATTGGGACGGGCAAGGCTTGCAGAACGGCATTCTCCTTTGGCCTCGGGCGGGATCTTACAGGCCTCGGGCGGGTGAGGCGATAAAATTCTGACTTACATTTGTGGTAAACCACTGTTATCTGTTATCTGTGGTGGTTAACCACTGCAGTTAGTATTTCTCATCACCTGTATATGTGACACATTCCTGTCGGTTCCGCCCAAGACTCCTCCCCCTGATCCGGGTATAAAGGCGGTGGCTCCTCCCCCTAGCCTTCAGTACAGACCAGATCACTGACAGGGATGGCTCCAAGTTCTTGCTAATAAAAGCCTATTTGTCTTGCTCACAGCTAGTCTTGACTCGATTGATAGTGCATCAATTTTATTAGCAAGTTTTTAAAAAAAATGGAGCAGTTACTAAAACCCGAAAGGCTGAATCTGGACCCGCAAGCTGCTGGAGCGCCAAACACATTTGACCACTGGCTGCAATGCTTCGAGGATTACATCGAAGCCTCCACTGCGGTCAGTACAAATGCTGACAAACTACGGGTGCTCCGCGGCCGGGTAAGCGACGTAGTATATGCTACGATCTGAGAAGCGGAAAATTACACGGCCGCTATCGAACTGTTAAAGGGCCTGTATAATAAACGGCCTAATGAAGTCTACGTGAGACACCTCCTCGCTACGCGCAGACGGCAGCCAGGTGAATCAGTTGACCAGTTCCTGCGCGCGTTGCGACTGCTTGCCCAGAACTGCAACTGTAGGTCTGTGACTGCCACCCAATACACAGACGACTTAATCAGGGATGCCTTTGTCACGGGCATCGGAACTACTTATATCCGGCAACGGCTGCTGGAACAGGGTGCGCTGGACTTAAAGAAAACGGTGCAACTGGCTGAATCCTTAGAGGTGACCTCACAATACCTCGAAGCCTACTCACCTGACCATGTGGGCGCATCATGGACACCGCAGCCGTCGCTACCGTGAGGACCACAGATCTACGCCGCCCCATGCCTCACCGGTGACCTGACCACTGCAGCAACCTCTGGAGGCCCGAAATGCTACTTATGCGGCCTGGGTAAGCATCCCCGACAATGCTGCCCGGCGAGGGAGTCGTTCTGTTCCATGTGTGGGAAGAAGGGGCACTACGCCAAAGCCTGCCGTAACTCTACCCCCAAATCCACGAGCGCTGCGTGTGACCCGCAGGGGCCGCCATCTTGGACGCACCCGGCCACGTGCGACCTGAAACCACGTCGGAACCGGCACTACGGTGATCGCAGCAGAAGAGCAAGCCCCCGGATAGACTAAATCTGTAAATATTGTAAATATTGTTCACTCTGCCTCACCACCGACGGACTCTTTTTTAAACAGGGGGTGAATGTGGTAAACCACTGTTATCTGTTATCTGTGGTGGTAAACCACTGTTATCTGTGGTGGTTAACCACTGTAGTTAGTATTTCTCATTACATGTGGCACATCCCTGTCGGTTCCGCCCAAGACTCCTCCCCCTGGTCCGGGTATAAAGGCGGTAGCTCCTCCCCCTAGCCTTCAGTACAGACCAGATCACCGACAGGGATGACTCCAAGTTCTTGCTAATAAAAGCCTATTTGTCTTGCTCACAACTCGTCTTGACTTGATTGATAATGCATCAAAATTTGTATTTTCTGATTGGATTCTGCAAGTCAATCTTTAGTGCGTTCTGTCTAACTCACAGAATGTTAACATAGAACATAGAACATAGAACATAGAAAGCCACAGCACAAACAGGCCCTTCGGCCCACAAGTTGCGCCGATCACATCCCCACCTCTAGGCCTATCTATAGCCCTCAATCCCATTAAATCCCATGTACTCATCCAGAAGTCTCTTAAAAGACCCCAACGAGTTTGCCTCCACCACCACCGACGTCAGCCGATTCCACTCACCCACCACCCTCTGAGTGAAAAACTTACCCCTGACATCCCCCCTGTACCTACCCCCCAGCACCTTAAACCTGTGTCCTCTCGTAGCAACCATTTCAGCCCTTGGAAATAGCCTCTGAGAGTCCACCCTATCCAGACCCCTCAACATCTTGTAAACCTCTATCAGGTCACCTCTCATCCTTCGTCTCTCCAGGGAGAAGAGACCAAGCTCCCTCAACCTATCCTCATAAGGCATGCCCCCCAATCCAGGCAACATCCTTGTAAATTTCCTCTGCACCCTTTCAATGGCTTCAACATCTTTCCTGTAATGAGGTGACCAGAACTGCGCGCAGTACTCCAAGTGGGGTCTAACCAGGGTCCTATAAAGCTGCAGCATTATCTCCCGACTCCTAAACTCAATCCCTCGATTAATGAAGGCTAGTACGCCATACGCCTTCTTGACCGCATCCTCCACCTGCGAGGCCGATTTAAGAGTCCTATGGACCCGGACCCCAAGGTCCTTCTGATCCTCTACACTGCTAAGAATGGTACCCTTCATTTTATACTGCTGCTCCATCCCATTGGATCTGCCAAAATGGATCACTACACACTTATCCGGGTTGAAGTCCATCTGCCACTTCTCCGCCCAGTCTTGCATTCTATCTATGTCTCGCTGCAACTTCTGACATCCCTCCAAACTATCCACAACACCACCTACCTTGGTGTCGTCAGCAAACTTACCAACCCATCCCTCCACTTCCTCATCCAGGTCATTTATGAAAATGACAAACAGCAAGGGTCCCAGAACAGATCCCTGGGGCACTCCACTGGTCACTGACCTCCATGCAGAGAAAGACCCCTCCACAGCCACTCTCTGCCTTCTGCAGGCAAGCCAGTTCTGGATCCACAAGGCAACAGCCCCTTGGATCCCATGCCCTCTCACTTTCTCAAGAAGTCTTGCATGGGGGACCTTATCGAACGCTTTGCTGAAGTCCATATAGACCACATCCACCGCTCTTCCTTCGTCAATGTGCTTGGTCACATTTTCAAAGAACTCAACCAGGCTCGTAAGGCACGACCTGCCCCTGACAAAGCCGTGCTGACTACTTTTGATCATACTAAACTTCTCTAGATGATCATAAATCCTGTCTCTCAGGATCCTCTCCATCAACTTACCAACCACTGAGGTTAGACTCACCGGTCGGTAATTTCCCGGGCTGTCCCTGTTCCCTTTCTTGAATATAGGGACCACATCCGCAATCCTCCAATCCTCCGGAACCTCTCCCGTCTCCATCGACGATGCAAAGATCATCGCCAAAGGCTCCGCAATCTCCTCCCTCGCCTCCCACAGTAACCTGGGGTACATCCCATCCGGTCCCGGCGACTTACCAACCTTGATGCCATTCAATAGTTCCAACACATCCTCTTTCTTTATGTCCACATGCTCGATCCTTTCTGTCCTCCGCAATCCAGCAGTACAACCACCCAGATCCCTTTCCACCGTGAATACCGAGGTAAAGTATTCATTAAGCACCTCCGCCATTTCTAACGGTTCCGCACAAACTTTTCCCCCTTCACCTTTTAAGGGTCCTATGCCTTCACATCTCATCCTTTTACTCTTGACATATTTGTAGAAAGCCTTGGGATTCTCCTTAATCTTACCCGCCAAGGTCTTCTCATGACCCCTTCTCGCTCTCCTAATTTCCTTCTTAAGCTCCTTCCTACATCGCGTATACTCCTCTAAATCCTTAACACCTCCTAGCTCTCTGAACCTTCTGTACGCCTCTCTTTTCTTATTCACCAGGTTCATCACAACCTTCGTGCACCACGGTTCCCGTACCCTACCAACACCCCCCTGTCTCATCGGAACGTTGTCATGCAGAGCTCCAGACAAACATTCCTTGAAAATCCTCCACTTTCCTTCGGTACTTTTCCCCAAGAATGCCTTCTTCCAATTTACCCGTCTAATTTCCTCCCTGATGACACTGTATTTCCCTTTACTCCAGAGAAACACTTTCCTAGCCTGCCTGACCCTATCTCTTTCCAATGCTATCGTGAAGGAGATAGAATTATGATCGCTATCCCCAAGATGCTCACCCACCGAGAGATCCTCCACCTGTCCAGGTTCATTAGCCAGCACCAGATCAAGAACAGCCTCTCCTCTAGTAGGCTTATCCACATACTGTGTCAGGAAACTCTCCTGGACACACCTAACAAACTCCTCTCCATCCAAACCCCTAGCCCTAGGGATATTCCAATCTATGTTTGGGAAATTAAAATCTCCCATCACGACAACTCTGTTATTCCTACATCTCTCCAGGATCTGTTTCCCCATCTGCTCCTCAACATCTCTGTTACTATTGGGCGGCCTATAGAAAACACCCAGCAAAGTTACCGACCCCTTCCTGTTCCTAACCTCCACCCACAGAGATTCCGTAGTCAGTCCCTCCACGGCGTCCACCTTCTCTACAGCCGTGACACTATCCCTGATCAACAGTGCCACTCCCCCCCCTCTCTTGCCTCCCTCCCTGTCCTTCCTGAAACATCTAAAACCCGGCACCTGAAGCACCCAGTCCTGTCCCTGAGACATCCAAGTCTCCGTAATGGCCACCACATCACAATTCGAAGCAGCAATCCACGCTCCAAGCTCATCCACTTTATTCACTACACTCCTGGCATTAAAATAGACACATCTCAGACCTTCAGCCTGAGCACTTCCCTTCTCCCTCACTCGTCTAACCTCCCTCTTACCCTGTCTACATTCCTTATCTATTTGCGAGCTAACCTCCTCGCTCTTTTAACACTTTTTAAAAATCTGGCACGAAAGCTTAGATGATAATCAAGTGATAATTAGAGACATAATTTGTTTTGAACTTACAGCCTCATTTTATGGATGAGGGTGATTAAAGACACCTTATCCATCTATACATTTCTCTCTCAAATTGGCATCTAGTGGGACTAAAGTTCCATGGAGCTTCTCCAACTTACGCACACTATGGCAGAAGAGCTGTAGAAACTTGAGAAAACAACTTGAACACCATTAACATGATTTTGCTGGGGTTAGTAAAGCACTTCTGCTTAAGGTTAGGGCAAATGACCAGGAACCCCGCTCAGCACCACTTCCCTCTCCCAAGCAGGAACCCTCTCCAAAATATCGATAATGGGCAAACAACAAAAGCTGAAACAACTATTTAATCAGTTTAGTCTATCATTTTTTTTTCCAATCTCTGTCCCCGTTCTCTTACCCACACATTACATATGCTCACACATGAAGAAGGCCTCTATAAAAAAATCTTATCTGAATAATGTTTTTGGAATTTGTCCTCTAACTTTCCTTCAGATAATGGGAAACACAGTCATATGGATTTTGTTACAAAATAAGGAACCAACTTTATCCTTGTCCAGCCTGTGGAAACTAAGCTGGTGAAAGATTAAATAGATCTAAAGCTGCTCAGAAAACTATGTAAGAGGCTCATCTTCTCGTTTCCTTGTGGGTCAGGAGGAACAGAAATGCTTTTCTTCAGCCCACCAGGATATCTTAGGTCTCCACCATCCCAGATTTCTCTCTCCCACTCCTGACAGCACTGCCTCCCAAACAGTATCCCAACAACTTGCCTGAGTTCTGGGAACTATTCCTTTTGCTGACAGGAACGCAAAAAGTCCCCTTCTGTCGACCAGTCTTCCAGGTTTGAGTGAGAGACTGATGGGGCCCCTCCAGATGTAAGCTCAAAGTTAAAAACCAGCTCCGTCTCACACACACACACACCCAGCCCCGTCTCTCTCACACACACACACACCCAGCCCCGTCTCTCTCTCACACACACACACACACACACCCCGACCCTCCCCGGCCACCTCAAACCCCATTCCAACAGCCTGGTCTTCACGCTGTGGACCGCTAGTCAATTTGCTGTTCGCCTCAGCCTCCCACCAGACTGAGCTCCGGATTTAAGAAAAGCGTTCTGTCATTTGACTGGCTTAAATGCGTGATGCACATGGCACATATGCAGACAGCAGAATCTGCCTTCGTCAGGCTGACTCCACATCTCCTTTGGGAGGGCAAAGGTCTTGAACTAAAATCTGTGGCGCAGACACTAAAAGACAATCGCCGGGCAAATTGATGTCCCAAATTTCTTAGCAGTAAATTACATGGCCATTATGCCAATTAAAAAGAACTGGGCCCGCTGATGAAAAGGTTTTCAACACAAGAATGTCCTCGGTCAGCTCATTTGCATATGCATCAGGGTAGTGATTGACCTAGCACCCATGCAAATGAGAAGAATCTGCTGTAGTGCACGGGAATTAGAATGCAGTCTGTAAAATGCCAGCTCTGGCTCGGAGTTGGCAACAGCAGGCTAGAGGAGCAGCGTGTAAGTCAGGAACAGCGCTCAGCTCATTCACTTGACTGTCAGCTCAGTTGACTGCATGTCTCAGAAGTGCTCGTGTGCCACTTCTCAAGGATGTCTAACACAGGAGCATCTGGCAGAAGCAGCCAAATGAGGGACCCAGAGCATGGCAGAGAGGCAGACAAGATGTCATAATTTCACAGAGTATGACCTGCAGGCTCTCCATGATGAAACTGAGCTTCTGTAAAATTCTTTCATGGGATGTGGGCGTCATTGGCAAAAACAGGCATTTGTTGCCCATCTCTAATTGCCCTTGAGAAGGTGATGGTGAACCGCCTTCTTGAACTATCGCAGTTCATCAATCTCTGGTAAACCTACAGTGCTGTTTGGAAGGGAGTTCCAGAACTTTGATACCACGACACCAAAATGGTGATATAGTTCCAAGTCAGGATGGTGTGTTGCTCAGAGTGGAACTTGCAGGCGGTGAAGTTCCCATACAACAGCTGCCTTTGGCTTTCTAGTTGATAGAAGTGGTGTGTTGAAAGGTGCTCTCGAAGGAGTCTTTATGAGTTGCTGAAATGCATCCTGTGGATGGTTTACACTACTGCTACCTTGCGTTGATGGTGGAGGGAGTGAATGTTTGTGGATGGGCTTCAGAACAAATGGGCTGCTTTGTCCTGGATGGTGTCAAAGTTCTCGAGTGTTGTTGGAGCTGTACTCATCCAAGCAAGTGGAGAGTATTCCATTACACTCCTGACATGCAGCTTGTCGTCAGGCATTTGGGGAGTCAGGAGGTGAGTTACTCACTGCAGAATTCCAGCCTCTGGTCTGTTCCTGTCATCACAGTATTTATATGGCTATTCAATTCAATTTTTGGTCAATGGAACTCCCGGATGTTGAGTGAAGTGAAGTCTGTGACAGGAATGCCTTTGAATGTCAAGGGGAAATGGTTAGATTCTCCTTTGCTGAAGATGGTCATTGCCTAGTACTTGCACGGCACAAATATTACTTGCTACTTATCCATTTAAGCTTAATCCATATGGACACAGATTCCTTCAGTATCTGAGGAGTTGGAATGGTGCTGAACATTGTGCAATCATCAGTGAACATCCCCACTTCTGACCTTATGATGGAGGGAAGATCGTTGATGAAGCAGCTGAAGATGGTTAAACCTAGGACACTACACGGAAGAACTCTTGCAGTGATGTCTTGGGACTGAGGTGAGTGGCTCCAACCCATGGAGAGTTTTCCCCCTGTTTTCAGTTGGCTTCAATTTTGTTAGGGTTCCTTGAAGCCACACTCAGTCAAATGCTGCCTTGATGTCAAGCACCATCTTCCTCACCTCACTTCTTGAGTTCAGCTCAGGTATCCAGTCCATTCAGTGTCTGTGGCAGAAACCTGATAGAACTGCCACTTGTGCCATGTGAAATGAAGTGTCACTGGCACTGATTTACACCTCTATCGTCCACGGACTGTTGTGAAATGTCACCAGGAATGGTGGCCGCTGCCGGGACAGCATCTAGCTTCCTCCAGGCTGACAGGCCCCATGAAGGAGGCAAGGAGGGTGGAAGGCTGAGCTAGATAGGGCAGGGGAGGAGGGGAAACACAGGGATGGGAAGGATTTGGGGCGGGGGCCTCCAGTGAGCATGGAAACCCATATTGCAGGCACCAGCCTCTTGCCTGGCCACCACATCAAACAGTGAAACCAGCTGGGCTGCACACTTAGTGCCAACCTGCTCCGGCTGAGGGTGAAATCCCAGCTAAAAGCAACAGCAGGAAGAGCCCCTTAATTGGCTCTTACCGGTTTGCTTCTGGGTTTTCTAGTGGTGTTACCTCACTCAAAAACACTCAGTGCCTGACTGAGGGACCCAGTGTAATGTCCAATTGTTCTATGTTTGATTATGAGAGTTTAGTAACTGAAATACCTTTACTGTGATTGATTGGGTAAGCCTGGGTGTGGAGAAAAGTAAACAAACTGTGTAAGAGCTGGAAGCTGGAGCTCGAAGTATTGGGTAGACATTTTAAAACACAATGAATAAACCTTGTTACACACGTGGAAACTAGTGTCACCTCTGAGATGCATTGAGTATACAACGTTCAACACTGGGAATGGGGGACTGCTTAGAGCCAAAGCTCCCTGCCCTTGCCCGAGTTGCTGATTCCTCTCCTCTTCCCTCCATCTTGTCATCACTCACCAGTGGCCCGGGATGTGACGATACTAGGATTTGGGAGGGTATTGTACCAGCGGCAGCTACCACCCCCATAGTGACACTGCCAATCAATAGAATTTTCAGCCTCTTATTGATCAGCAGTTCTTGGTAGGCAGGACATCCACCCCAGGGTCTTTAATCCTAGGGGAACACCTGTTGCTGTCCAGTTAAGTGCCTGAGTGGCATGTAGTCAATTCCGCCTGGTCGCCAGCCAATATGTGAGCCCCCCAATGCCGCCATTAAACACCGCCCAGTGAGTGAGCAGGCAGTGCAGCGTAATAAATACAACTAGAGCATTAACAATCAAAGTTGTAATCAATTCTAGGGTTTGAAATGTCATTGTATAAAGTCCCATAACACTTAAAATCATTTCATTTACAAACATTTCTTTGCAGGAAAACAAATTAAAAGAATCAAGTGGTGGCTAATTGACACTTTAATTCCCAGCAGTAAATGAGACTCACAGTAAAAATAAAATTCTGCTGTGACAGAGGGCATGGAACTATTAACTAAACAACACCACATAATCTGATATTATACAGAGTCAAACTGGTACTTTTTTTTCCCCAGAAGGTTTTTGTGATAAAGTAATCTCTAAAATGAACAGAAACACAACACATTCCATATAAATAACCAGGCCTGTCCATAAAGACAACTATCGAGGGCTTTATTCTTAACCGAATGTCTGTAATTGAGCTACAGAGCAACTGACTTTATAACAACTGGTGTCAGCAGCCTCTCATTTTGCAAATCTGAAATTTCTGATGAAACAGGACCTTTAACCCTGGACATGTATCCTGCACCCGAGGCAAGCAGATTTTTAAAAAAACTGAATCCCACCGGAAATCAAAACAAAATCAAAACTGTCTGAAGCTCTGATCAATAAAATGAAATTACTTTAATTCACCAAAGCTACAGAGCAGTGCGAGCGAACGTGGATTTGCTGACCCAAGTAGGAAAGTTTCCCTGGTGTGTGCAGCTTTGAAAGTCTCCATTTTCTGATGGAATTTTCCACGTGTTGACTCAATATTAATAAATATATATGTGAGGACTTTGTAAAACAGTTCCTGTTGATTAAGTATAAATGTTTCTTTGAAGAGGTACTAAAGTCCCCCTTTGAAATATGGACATGTCTAAACCCTATTTGAATCCTCTGAAATATGGACTTTTTCTAAACCCTACATGAATTTGCTTATCTAGTAATTCACTAGAATTGCTTATTAACTGTGGCTGATTTGCTCTTTCAATTGCTTTTTATGCTACATCTGTATCTTAGCATCTTTGGATGTATTAGCCATTTGCTCACCATCATCTTTTCCCCCATCTGGGGCTATTCAATGGTTTGGCGAAAAAGATTCAGTGTATGATTTTTGAGATCTAAGTATAATTCATAGCATTCCTTATATTAAATGGGATACTCAAAATCACATTTTACTTCAGTGTTCTTTGATTCGATTTGATTTATTATTGTCACATGTATTGGTATACAATGAAAAGTAATGTTTCTTGTGTGCTATAGAGACAAAGCATACCATTCATAGAGTGCATTGTGGAGAAGGAAATGAGAGGGTGCAGTATGTAGTATTACGGTCATAGCTAGGAAGTAGAGAAAGATCAAATTAATGTAAGGTAGGTCCATTCAAAGGTCTGATGAAGCAGGGAAGAAGCTGTTCATCACTTGGTTGGTACATGATCTCAGATTTGTGTATCTTTTTCCCGACGGAAGAAGTTGGAAGAGAGTATGTCTGGGGTGTGTGGGGTCCTTGATGATGCTGGCTGGTGCCATGTAGTCAAGAGGTAAAAAGAGACTTGAGCAATCTCTAGATTGCAAATGGAAGGAGTTATCTCTAGCCTGTACCAAGACCAAGCAGCCTTCAACATCCTTACAGTTCAACATGGCTAATTGTTTAAATTATGAAACTTTTCTGGGAGATAGGAGATCTCACACACAGCGGGGCCCTAAGGCAAAATGGCAGCAGAACAATTTGTATGTTCAAAAATATATGAACAGTAGACAAGAAAATTACTTCAGCTCGAAAAGCAGTACAAGTAAAATCAGAAACAACATTGATAGAAACATGAAGAAGTGTGAAGTCTGAATGTCTTCTAAAAATGATTGTGTTATCCACAGCTTCTGGCTTTTAAAGCGAGGCATTCCTGTCTTCATAGATGTTCAGATGTCAATCAGAGGTGCCTGTTCTTGTACGGTTTAAATTTTGCACCACATCAGCTTGTTTTATGATGATTTTGACAGGCACATATGTGTCCTTGGGGCCTGGCTTGAATCAAATCTAGCTTGTTCTAAAGGCACAAATAAACAAACCGAGGAATGCAAGTAATATCCTTTTCCCTGCAGCATTAACGTTAATTCTTAAATAGATGTCACTTAGACCTCAGAACACAGTTCATTTTTCACAGGAATCTGGGTTCAAATTTAGGGCAGACAAAAGGGATGGGAGTCTCCCATTTCTGCCAGGCTCCCTGATTTCCTCGGCCTAATTCTTAATAACCACAAGTCCACATCATGTATTGCTTACAATTCTACGCAGTTGCTGAGGGTAAAATGATATCGCTCTTTGTATATTGTCAAGCAGTTTCTGCTAGCAAAAACTGGACTTCAGTCCTGATTTGACTCTGAAAATGTAGCAGTATGAGATCTCTGGAATCTGTGTCATACTGTGTCATACATGGATTTCCACTCCATCTGACGAAGGAGCAGCGCTCCGAAAGCTAATGGTATTTGCCACCAAATAAACCTGTTGGACTTTAACCTGGTGTTGTTAAAACTCTATCTGTGTCATACCACATGGAATGTAATTTTGGGTCTGATATCAAACTTGATCAAAGCAGCCTGAGCTTCCTTGAACCCAAGGAGCACTTTATGACTGTACACTGTTTTGACACATTTGAAGAATGCACTCTGGAAGTACTTTATATGGATCGGACAGCAGCAGAAGTCTAAATGTGCATTTGAAAACAAATGTGCAGTGTTCGCCACTGGTCCTTAGGGTTGATTCCAAGCCAGTCAGGATGAAAAGGTGCTACCAGGCTACAACTAATTCTCCTGATAGCAGTCTCAGTGTAGTAGCTCCAGTATAAATAGACAATCACAATCAGAGGCAGCTTCTTGCTACTGGCAGCTTTGCCTTGGAAAGGTTATGAAATCAGTTGCTTTAATGAATAAGCCAGCAGTGATCTGCTTTATGCACCAGTCACTGTTGACTGTTTGATTTCATGTGTTGTCTGAGGCACCTTAAAATGAGCCAGTTGGATAAATATTTAAGGCTCTGAGTACTTTTTCCACCCCTGGCAGCCCCATCCCTATCCATGACAAGGGGTGCAGAAGACAACAGATTTTAGAAACTGCTTTCCTGGTGAAGCGCTGAATATGAAGGAATATCTCAAAGAAGCAGTGGTGAAAGCTATTGGCTTACAACTTGGACAATGTTATGTCCATGCAAGTAACCGTAGATGCCAATAGACCTGCCTCTGAACATTCCCTTCAAAGTCCTACTCACCATTAAACCTGTTGAGGGAAAGAGAAATTCCCTGGGTAATGTCCAACACTGGGAGGTTACTGAAAAGCGCTTAGTGCTTCAGACATATGAAAATCGGCCACACACAGAGTTCACAGATATATAAGCTGAAATTCTCCCATCTTGCCCACCACGGGAATCGTAACGGGCAAGACAGAAAATTTGGTGGAACATTTAAAGGTGCGTTGATCTCGAGCGGGCATTTCCGGTCTTGGGGCGTGCGCAGTCGGAGAATCCTGCTCATAGAGTCCACAGCTAATTACACACACATATGGAACCTACACATATACTGAAGCATGAAAACAAACATGGAACCCGCACATACACACTAATGCCCATAGCAGATACACAACATTTTAGCAATGGTGCTAAGTAGTGTTACTTTAGTAAAAATAATACTATTCCCTCAGAAAGACTGGTCATGCCATTTGCTGTGCTAAGCATATGGAGTTCTTGTTTATCTAGCAGCCAGAGAAAGCCAATAAATGAGTCATTTACTTATGCACAGCTTGGTGAAGCCATTTTTAACACTCTCTTGCCAACTCTGCTGTCGACAGCTCAACATGTGGCAACAGATTGTGATTTTTGGAAAGTGATTTCCTCTTAAATTTCACAAAATTGGTATGATTTTGTCTCCTAGGTCTAGAGGATTGTTTTCTTTTTTAAAATTTGACTGAATCACTTACGTTAAACTGCTTGCTAAGTGTTTCAGCAAGTACTTAAATAACTCAAACTCACAGCAATAGATCAGCACTTCCCAGCTCACTCATCCACTGTCCCCATAATCTCTGCCACTCAAAATGATACCAAAGTCTCCACAGCCACTTCCTCCGTGCACTGCATGAAACAAAATCTAAAATGCAGTAAGAAAGATTGGCTTCAAGGCACTTTTAGAAATACCATTCTGCCGGCTGTGGAATAGTGGAGTGAATTTTACCCCTGCCTACAGAGGTGAGTAGGTAGCTAAAATGTTTGAGTTGTTCACCTGCTGGACTGGCCACCTGAATTGTATTGTTTCCAAATTGAAGCGGTGCAGTGGCATAGTGGTACAACACTGGACTGGTAATCCAATCCGTAGAATGTGAGTCTATCTCACTTGTGTCTTTCCATTCTCCAAGGTGGCCTTCAGGACATACAATGCAGAATCGCTGAGCAGAAACTGATATCCAAGGTCCGCAAGCATGAGGATGGCCCCAACCAGGATCTTGGGTTCATGTCACACTACATGTAACCCCCACCATTTGGCCTGGGCTTGCAAAATCCTATTAACTGTCCTGGCTTGAGGCAATTCACACCTCTTTAACCTGTGATTATCCCTCCCTCCACTCGCACTGTCTGTACCTGTAAAAACTTGATTACCTGAAAAAAACTCGCATTCCAACCATTATCTTGCAATTGTGTCTTTGTCTTTATATACCGTGTTTGTGAAATCTACCTTTCCACTCACCTGATGAAGGAGCAGTGCCCTGAAAGCTTGTGATACCAAATAAATCTGTTGGACTTTAACCTGGTGTTGTGAGACTTCTTACTGTGCCCATCCCAGTACAATGCCGGCATCTCCACATCATGTGTCTTGCTAGCAGAGGGAATTGTTTTGGTCACTCCTTTTACGGGCAGGGGGAGAAATCACTATGACTGAATGATGCAGGAGAATGATGATGACTTGCAGTGAGACAGAGCCATGATCCTGTGAATGTCTGACTCCTGTCTGACAGAAACCTGAGCACGACCTGCCATTGAGTTGGGTGATCTGGGGTCGATGAGATGCCAATTGATCCATCTCAGCTGCTACTGCCTCCTCCAGGATTAGGGGGCCCGAAGGATTCACTCATGCATTAAGCCGATGGCTTCCTCATGCTGAAATAATACCACGACAGATGAGAAGCCTGAACATTGCTCTAAGTGGGTTGGGGGGTGAATTGCCAGTGTCATATCAGCAAGACTGTGTCTTCACAGTGGGAGAAGGGCATGGAAACCATTGAGCTGCCATCCTATCAGAGCAGATGGAGGATACTCTGGCATTGCACAAGGGTTAGCCGAATATGCTTCAATGAAATGAAAGCAGGGAAGCATTTTAAGGGCACACAACATGACTTTTAATACATTTAATTGTGCTAACACGAGTGAACAATTTCTATTCATGCCTAAATTCACCTGTATCCACGCTGTTGCTACATTTTCTTAACCTTCCTCACCCTATCGCTATGTCTAGGAGTCTCCCCATGATCCACAGCTGAGGATGAGGTGGCCTCCTAACTGCCATGCCTGAGATGGCCTTGGCAGGCATACCTTGGAGGGCCTGGACCTTGAGAGTCAGGGCCTGCTTTCAGGCAGCAAGGTGTTTGACTGCTGCAGATATATGGGCTACAGGGTTCCACCACCAACCCCTACCATAGTCTGGGAATGAGCGCACTTGTGGAATCTAGGGGAATATCCCTGCTCCTCCTGTCTCTTTCTGAAGTTTTATTTTAAAGGAACATTTCTTTTAATAACTTATCTTTTAGTTGCTAAAGAATTCTGAGTGGTACAGACATAGCAACCTAATTTGGAAAAGCATTCTTTTTAACAGGTGATAGGCCTCTAATTTAGATATTTAAGGAGGGTAACTTGCAGAATGCCAAAAATTTGGCTATTGTGATATTAGCAATGGGGACCAGCACCTACCCATACTGGGCTCAGTTCATCTCTCTGTTAAATGTTTGTTGCTGATAAACATGGACAAAACACTTACCATTTTTTTTACCTCATTAAAATTATTTGATTAAATATCAGCCATGGCTAAAACTGTGCCCTATCAGAGATATAGGAGCGCAGGGTTTTCCCTTTAGTCCTTTGGTTCTTTTCTTCTAATTTCATTATTTTTAGCTCTAGGTTACACAAGTATCCTTAACTCCTTTTGCTTTAAAGTTCATTTTCATCCACAGAATATACTGATTATGCTCCAGTTGTGATCACAGAAGTGAAAAGTCACATTGCCCCTCAGGCCCTTAAAATATTGAATTTTGAAAGACATCAATGTTTTTAAATCAATGTTTTAGTTAATTATGCCATGCCTTGTTAAGCAGAGCTGAGCGTCACTGAAACTCCAGCACTTTTGGATAAATGCAGTTGAACGAGATTTAAATGATTGGTTTTCAAAGTGAAAATATCAAAACAACGAGGACATTTCATCATCCAGGGCAAGAAAGCAGGTGGAAGATGGCAAGTTGAAAACCAGCCAGTGACAATGAAAGAGTTTAGAAGTAGATTTTGTTGGCCACCTGATTGCCTGTTGGGTTATTGGAGGGTGCTTCAAACAATGTGAAGTTTGCACCAAAACAGAAAATACTGGAAAAGCTCAGCAGGTCTGACAGCATCCATGGAGAGAGAATAAAGCCATCATTTCAAGTCAGGATGACCCTTCGATCCAGACTCGAAAGGTTGACTCTATTCTCTCTCCACAGATGCTGTCAGATCTGCTGAGTCTTTCCAGCACTTTCTCTTTTTGTTTCGGGTGCCAGTATCCGCAGTATTTTGCCTTTATCGTCATATTATGGGTCACTGCTACCTGTGCACCACCCCAATCCTTCACAAACAAGTAAGGATTGAACCCTGAAATCTGATGCCCCCATAGCAGGGGTGGATTTCCCAGAGAAGAAAAGAAAGGTGTTTGAACTAATCATTTTCAACTTCTCTCCATCCTCTTCTCCAACGATTACGTTTTGGAGATTTGCAGAGATGACACACACCAGGTTCTATATGTGAACAGGAACCTGTAAAATGTCTGCTTCACAAACATCCAGCTTGTTTTTAGTTTCCCTTCCTCGCTGTAATCACATCCACAGATGTTGTCAGACTTGCTGAGTCTTTCCAGCATTTTCTGTTTTTGTTTCAGATTCCAGCACCTGCAGCATTTTGCCTTTATCAAGGTGAAACTGGACGCTTGTAGGGTGGGGAAGAATCTCGACCATGGATACACTATGTAGCTGAAATGTTCACTTAAGGATGTGCAGTCTTCATTTCCAATAATTTATTTGTGCATTGTGTGCACCGATGCATGAAAAGCTACACTAAGATTTTGAATCCGAAGCCCGGGTTTATCAAATAAAATGTCTTCCTGAAAAACCGATTTCTCAGAGGCTTAAAATTCACTGAAGATGGGAAAGTGTCTCAATAAAGTTTACCCAGTGACCAATGAGAATGGGAAACTTCCAAATTATATCCCAGTCTCTGGTGAGTAAGTTGATCCTCATCCAAGGCTCCACAACAATTGCCTTCAAAGAAAATAACAAAGAGGGGGGACAATTGTCCAGAGCTTACAACGGTTCCCAGTGAAAATTTACATGTGGTTGTTGAATTTACATCGAACATAGAACATTACAGCACAGTACAGGCCCTTCGGCCCTCGATGTTGCGCCGACCAGTGGAACCAATCTAAAGCCCCTCTAATCTACACTATTCCAATAATAGAATAGTGTAGAATTTGGACTGATTAAGATCAATTATGATGCATCCAAGGTTGAAAAAATTGCCAACACACACTTTCTAAGGCAATACATGAATAATGACAATTGGAAGAGGTATCAGAGTGAACTATAAACCCCAATCTCCCAGTCAGGGAGATAGCAAAACCAATTGCTCCACCAAAATAGAAAGTCCTGAAAAAAAAATAGTTTGTCAACATTTCCACCTGCCTCACATATTCTGGATATGAACTCCACACATCAGTTGTAAACATGGCTAACCGAAAGCACAGGCACCCAAAGAGACAGTTCAGCTGTTGGTGGCAGTACAGTTTGATTTTGTGTTAGTGTAAGCCGTGTGTTGTTGTGTTTGGTACATACCATCTGACATGGCATTTCCCACTGGCTGGTAAACTGTGTGTGGAGGCAGCAGGTTAGCACGGCAGCCTATCACCGTGTGAAGCCAAAAGGGAGTTAAGGGACAGAACAAATGTGATTGTGTTGGAAAGGCTGAGTGATGAGAGACCACTTGCTGCTCGAAGTGATACTTTCAGCAAAATCCAGTTCCTTGCAGTGCTGTCTGCAGGCGACTGAACAACTTACTCTTTTTTGTCGGATCAAAAAGCTGAAGAGACAAAGCATTATTTAAGAAACGGTACAAGGTGTCAAACATGCAGAACAAAACAGTCAATACTGTCATGTCACACGGAGGGCTCCAAGATCAGCTGGTACATCTGATCATTTGGATTGTTCATACAAAGTATCACTGAACTTTGCAGCTTGTGCTCCTCGGCAATGTGGAAAAGTGAATGTATTTCTGTCCCCCATTCATTTCAGTTAGCCGGTCAGAATGCCTCTCTCCCTCTTTCTGCACCCCCACTGCTTGTGTAACCTTGACTTTGTAAAAGATCATGAGTGAGGTAACCCAGAATGTCACCAGTGGAACCAAGTCACCGGGTGAGGCCAAGGGCTCGGCTGGTTAACGACCAGCAGCCTACTTTCGCAGACTCTCCTCCTGTACTGTTGTAACAGGACAATTATATCTCTCTTCAATGCAATGAATTGAATGCAGGAATGCCTGCCTTGTGGTTTTACTGGCAACCAGCCTTTAGAGATTTAATTTAGCAAATTCTTGCTATTTTGGATGCAGAAAAGCAAATGATTGTAATGATGTACTTTCACAGACTTCATGAGAAACACAAAAGGTATTTACCAATAAGAAAATCTATCCAGAGACCAGCAACAACATGGTTGCCTTCGTTCCTACATGTCTTCTGTCAAAGAGAGGACACCACCCCCTGGGGGTGATAACTCACTCTCAGTCCCAATTAGTCCCCCAAGCCAGGCGACACTCTTCAGCTGTGTTGCCCTTAAAGGGACAATCACCACAAGATAATTAAGGATATAATAGTCAAAAGTTGACAATGATACATGCATCATGCAGCAAGGCGATGTTAAGATGTTTTTCACTGATACCAACCGCCAAACAGGAGGTTGAATGTTGCCTAGTTCTTTCTGGAAGCCCTGCCTCACCATCAATGAGGGCTTCTGGGGGAAGCACCATTCTCAGTAACAACATAATAAACGAGATTGCAGGTATCTTAGTGCGTCCTGTGCATAGGCCAGCATAATCACTTTACACTCACTGCCCTGTCTGAAGCTTCCTCAAACATTAGACAAGTTATGATGACAAGGGATGGAATTTTCCCATTTTCAGGCTCTGACTGAAAACTGGGGTGCAACTCTCCAGCTGCACAGTCGGGTTTTTACTCCAGGGTTTCAGACACTCTGAAGAAAAAGAATGAGTCATTGTGGTTTACACCATCAATCTGGTGGGATGGGGCCTGATAATGTTGGCAAGGATGCCTCCACAGAGAGCGAGTCACCATCTTTAAAGGGTGCCCAAACAGCACAGAAAGTAAATGCCCTCCAGTCCCACCCACACACGGACGCAGAGGATCTCCCTCAGAAGCATCGGGGGCTTTCCCCGCCTCCCCCCACCCCACCACCCCACAACACCAACAGTGGTGCTCTTCCCCTCCCAACGCCAACATCAGCCACTCCCTCACCACAACACCAACAGTGGGGCTCTTCCCCTCCCAACATCGGCCGCTCCCGCCACACAGCCAACATTGGACACCCTCACTTCACTGACATTGTGGCTCTCCGTTCTCCCCCACCCTTCGCAGGCATCGAGACTCTCCCCTCTCCCCACTACTGCAATCTTGGGGGCACTCTCCACCTATCACCAGTGAGAGGACATGGAAAATCGGGAAATACTGGTGAGAATCGCACTTCCCAATTCTTGCGAGATTTTGCGCCCATGTCACCGTTCTCGCTGACGGCAAACACGGGTGCAAAATTGCCCCAGATGTGCAGTTCATGTACATATTTTAGTGCATACATTGCATGTACTTAAATTAAGTGTTGGTCCCTGACAAAGCATGAATATGCCAGTGTATGGAGTGCAGGACTCACATATTAGGCATTTTCCCTTCAAAACTGTTTTCTTGTTGCCATTGTTTTATATAAATTCATCCGCAGTTATACCACATGCGTGCTAACTTGGATTGCTATGCTGTAAGGGTGGGAAATTTGAACTATTTCTACATGACACACGTTGGGCTGGATTTAATGCAGCTCATCATGGCGAGCACCATGGCAACCAGCTTCCCTTAATCATGCTAAAGGCCCATCTCAGTCTCCTGATGGTGGAAAAACTTCCCCGTTTTAAGTTGGAGGACCAAAAGGGGCTGACGAGGGCTTCCCAGTTGCCCACCACAATTTAGCAGTGGCTTAGGGATAAAATTGGAGCCATGCAGCTTTGCTGTGCCCTTGCTGCGGCAAAGCAAATACTGTTGGGTTTGCCAGAGGCCACTCCAAAGATGTGCAGCTTAGGTTGATTGCCCCTTCGTGTCAGGGGGATTAGCAAGGTAAATACGTGGGGTTACGGGGATAGGGCCTGGGGGGATTGTTGTCTGTGCATGTTCAATGGGCCAAATGGCCTCCTCCTGCACTGTAGGGATTCTATGATTCTATGTGGTTGATGCTTAACTGCCCTCTGAAATGGCCCAGCAAGCCACCCAGTTCATCAGGGATGGGCAACAAATACTGGTCTTGTAGTTAGATAGTTTGTGCCCGATCGAGGCACAGATTACTTCTGACCCATCTTACCCCTTCTTCCATGACTCTCACCCAGCAATAGCCATCCCATCAACACTTAGGTGAGACAGTGATGCAGTAGCAATGTCACTTTGGGGACACCCGTTCATATCCCACCAAGACAGCAGGTGGAATTTAAAATAAATTCATCATTCTGGAGTTGAAAACTCATCTCAGTAATGGTGCCCGTGAAACTATCACCAATTGTTGCACAAACACATCTGGCTCACTAATATTCTTTAGGAAGGTAAATCTGTTGACCTTACCTGGTCTGGCCGACACGTGACTCCAGATCTGCAACAATATGGTTTATTCTTAACTGCCCTCTAAGATTGTCTACTAAGCCATCCACTTCAAGGACCATTAGGGATGGGCAACAAATGGTGGCCTCGCCAGTGATGCTCCCATTCTATGAAAGAATAACCATCTCTCCTTTAGTCTGAAGTCCCGACACGTTCCTGGACCACTAATTGGTGTATTGTCCCCTCTGCCACAATTTCTGCTGCTGCTGGTGGCATGAGGGGCCGCTGGCCTCTAATTAGCCAGCAGCTCTTGGCATGGAGAACTTACAATATGCCTTTAACGGATAGCAGCATGACATCTGACATGTGGGAGGCTTTCAAGTGTAAGTTGATGGGGATTCAGGACCGGCACGTTCCTGTAAGGATGAAGGATAAGTATGGCAAATTTTGGGAACCTTGGATAACGAGAGATATTGTGAGCTAAGTCAAAGAGAAAAAGGAGGCATTTGTCAAAGCCAGGAGGCTGGGAACACACGAAGCAAGTGTGGAATACAAGGAAAGCAGAAAGAAACTGGAGCAAGCAGAGAGGGAGTGATTGGAGGCAGGAGTGCTGGTGAGAGATTGATGAAATTATTTATTTAATTAGTCAGTTAGTGTGGTTTTTTTTTGGCCTTTACTTTTGCAATAGTATTTTTCTTAAGTTTAAAGTGAAAACCGGAAGTGGGCTGCTAAGGAGTCTGGAAACAGTTTTTTAAGCGCGCGAAGTATAAAAGGTAGGCTACAGTATACAGCGGGCAGCGTCGGGAGTGGGCAGAAGAGTGTGTGGGAAGCAGAGTGTGAGCTGTAAGGGCTTTGGCTCACAGGGCTTCGGGGGACAGGGCGAGCAGGGGTGAGTTTAATTCATTTTTGCTGTTTCTACCTGGTACTGGCAAGGTATCTAGAGGGGATGGGTGTGCAGGCAGTGCTATGTTCCTCTTGCACTATGTTTGAGGTGAGGGACAACGACAGTGTCCCTGCTGATTACATCTGTGGGAAGTGCACCCATCTGCAGCTCCTCCAAAAGCGTGTTAGGGAACTGGAGCTAGAGTTGGATGAACTTAGGATCATTAGGGACGCAGAGGTGGCCATAGACAGAAGCTTCAGGGATACAGTTACTCCGAGGAATGAAAACAGATGGGTGACGGTGAGAGGGGCTGGGAGGAAGCAGTCCGTGCAGGGATCCCCTGTGGTCGTTCCC